>NW_026855758.1:0-5255 GCF_026571515.1 Ruditapes philippinarum | reverse complement strand
AAGATAACCATCATTACTTGTTTTATTTTAATTGACTTTATTTCCAAAATGGTGTGTGTATAGTATGAAATGATAATCGTGTGAATAAAGTATAAAAATACACAGGTTTCATGTACGTTAAATTGTTATAAAAAATAACATTGTTCGATTAGTTACCAATCAAGAAAAAAAAAAAAAACACTCATTTTGATTTCTTTTGTAAATCAACACACACATAACATCAACATTTCTTTTAAATACTGTTATTGTTATCAAAACATTATTTCAAAACACACACTTTTACGAAACATATTATGTAAGGTTATTGCAAACTTATTGAGTGACACTCATCGCCATTGCGTCTATATAACCGCTGCCCTCTCCGGAAATCAGAGAATAATGTAAGTTATTACCTTTAATGAAGTATAAATGACTATGAAGGTAGTGGGCATTTTTAATGATGTCATTATTATGACCAAGCAGATCTTATTCTGATTTTGTAAAACGAATTTAAGCGTTTGCTTAAAGTAGAAGTCTCACGGTGCATATCCATATCGGTACCCTCTTTGCGAAATCTGCTGAAACGGCACCCTCTTTACACATGCACAGGCCACTTTCTGCTAAAAACAAACCAGCAATGGATAACAATCCAGTAAAATTTCAATATAATAAGGAAAAAAGGTATGACACGTACAAAAGATGTATACCACGGAACACTAGAATGTTTTATCTATGTGCTGATTTGTCATGTGCCCGTTTTTCATGTACTACAACTTCACAAAAAGCTACAAAAAAAAATCGACATGTATTGCTTGCCCATCACCTCGACATACTTTTCGGGCTGAAATGAACATGTGGCTTGATTATATATGCATCATACCTATTTAGTATGTTCATTTACATATCATCTTCGGAAAAATGGAAGTATATTGTCAACAATAATTGTAAAATTCATAAAAAACACCCTACTTTCGGTTTTGCAGTCTCCTCATTTGAATTTTTGTATCACAGGTACCCTCTCATTTTTTTACACATATGTATATATACCTCAAGGCACGACATATGCTTTTATTTGCGTTAATCGTAAGGTATGTAATATTTCTTACTTTTATGTAAATATTACATATTTAACGATTAACGCAAATAAAAGCATATGTCGTGCCTTGAGGGTACCTATGTGTTAAAAAATGAGAGGGTACCTGTGATATAAAAATTCAAATGAAGAGAGGTAGCCTTGGCCGCTGCAAAAACGAAAGTAGGGTGTTTCTATGATTTTTTCGTTTATTTTTGACAATGTACTGCCATTTGTCCGAAGATGATATGTATATGAACATATTACATATGTATGATGCATATATAATCAAGCCACAGGTTCATTTCAGCCCGAAAAGTATGTCGAGGTGATGGGCGAAGCAAGACATGTTGATTTTTTGTAGCTTATTGTGAAGTTGCAGTGCATGAAAAACGGGCAAATGACAAATCAGCACATAGATAAAACATTTTAGTGTTCCGTGGTATACATCTTTTCCACGTGTCATACCTCCTGTTACAATGAATTTTTACTGGCTTGTTATCCATCGATGGTTTGTTTGAGCAGAGAATGACCTGTGCATGTACATAATAATTATATAAGATATTACTGGCATCTTAAACCTTTATATTTTTCCTTAAATCTTATTACATTTTTCTCAAGTTTGTTTTTATTGAAATATTTTGACTTATCTGGAGGCATGTAGATTTAAACTTAACAGGATGTTAATTCTGCACTTATATTTATGTATTTTCCTACTTATAATTAGGACACATGGAAAGTTTTTCTACTATGTCATAATTTAAATTCATTATTAATCTTAATAAAATAATTACGCTTTTATGCTTATTATAATAATTTACGATAGGATTTTTGTCTAATTATTTCAAGTATATTTAAAATTGCAGACAGACAAATAAAACATCTGATAATATTTGACATTAACAAAAAATATCTATTATACGACTATGCATTGGGTATTTTCACGTTTTGAAACGGATTCAGCATTTTTATAATCGCAGATTTAACCGAAGATTGACCCTAAGTTGAGGAAATTTCAATTAGAGTAGAAGAGAAAATCCGCCCAGACGGTTTCGGTTTAATAGAAAATAGTCTCAGGGAATAGTACATATGTGTTATGTAAAATGTGTAAGTTTAAGTGTGTACTAAACACTGAATGACAGTGATACGAACTAATAAGCAAATACAACAAACAATGAAAAATGGCTACTGAATCTTCAAGAAAAAAGTACATAATGGTGATCTGGAAGTGCTTGGGAATTTGTTTATTAATCAGGTATATATAAACTCACCATTTTCATGTTTTAAATACATTGATTATAATATTTTCCTTTTCTTAATTGTATTAAGCATCGCATAATTTATACCTTTATTTCATAAGGCTTTAATAAAAAAAGTCTTACCTATGGTTTTAGCTTAGGTACCTCTCTTTTATTGTCATGCAAATGTGTGCCATGGATTTTAATTAACGAATCATAACATCTTAAGTGTAATGATAATTTAAATTGTTGTAATTCAATTGCTCTAAACGTATTATTATTTCAATTTTACATTTACTGTACCATACACAAACATTCTTTAAAATTAAACAAGCGTAATAATTTAACGCATGTTACAAAACTTTATAAAATATTTCTTATATATTCTTATGAAGTTTATTGTTAATGGTTGTTTTTCTTAAATGATGATGATCATTAAGTACATGTTAAAGTTTATTTGTACGTATCTACAAAAAGAAATTGGTCCGGCGCGGCGCCAATTTATTTTTGTAAATACTTACTAATAAATTTTAACCGGCCGTTTCTATTTTTTTTACAAACAGTCGATTTACTGGACTGAATAACAGTTTGCCGATTCACCAAAGTAAATGTGTTCCTTTGAAGTACTGAAATCCTGGACAAAAAATAATTTCAAACACTAATTTTTTTTTATTCGTTCCAATTTGTCCATAAATTAAAAGTAACATATCAAAATTAATCCTTGCAATTAATTACATGAATAAAATTACATCTACTTGAAAACCCCATTATGTATGTCAAATGTATTTATACGACTCATATCACACACAAATCATATTGAGTATGTGATATAAGTTTCCAAATAAAATTTTAATCGTTTAAAACTATTGAATAAATGTTTGATTTATTTTATTACATTAAAGCAAGTAAAGAATTTGATGACGGAAAAATGCAATGAAATTGTTCATTTTATTTTACAGATTACAGAAGAAAGAAAATGGATTTGATATAAAACAAATCAATTGGACGTATAATGGATATTAATATAAAACGGCGTAAAATAAGGAGTAGCAAAAAATATAATGGTTGTTTTGAGTGATGCATCGGAAAAACCGTGAACACTTTTAAATGCGCTATGAAGACATCAGGCATAACATTAAACATTGACGTTGCTGAAGTAATATTAGTATTCTCAATTTATCATGTTTCAACTATCGTTGTTTTTAATTTGATTCCGGAAAATGTATAAATATTATGATTTGTCAAAAGGTGCTTTCAGATCTGTGTAATATAATATTGCGCCATATTTAATAGTTATTGATTTCTAAGACATATTGTGCCATAAACTTCTGTTTTTTTCATAATCTTTGATATTCAAACTTAAAGTCACGTCATGCCTCACAATGCTGTTAGTTTCATTTCTCAAACATTTTTTGGTATCTTGTAAGATTTCTAAAAAATAGTGCTCACTCATTTTCTATATAGAACAATTTTGCGATTGAAAAGGCTATTGTGAATAAGTTTTCGTATGGAAGTCAAAATATTACTTTGTTTACATTTCCCTGCCTTTATGACACATTACTGCACATCAAGCGATACTTTCCTCATCTGTTAAAATATACCATGCTCTAAATCTATGATTTAAACATTATTGAACACATGTTTGTCATATCTAAAGAATTTAATAATTATGGATTTTAGAGACATATTGGGCCTTTAACCTTTTTAAAATTTTGATACTAGCGTTTAACACCCGATATCTTTCTTTGAAACATATCTTTTCCTTAACATGTTACAATGTTCAAATTGATTTTTATATGCGATTTTCGATAATCACCGGACAAAATGTTTCATTACAAATGGCTGAATGCTACTGAATAGTTCGTCATTTTAAGCCTGCTAACTTGAAGTATATATCTTATCGTTAAAGTAGTCAAATTTCATCAGTGACATCGACAAATAGAAAAGTCAATTTGCCGCCAACTTATATTACACAAACAAATGAAAAAGAAAAAAATCATATTTCCCAGACTGTTTTACAGCAGTAAAAATAGCAAAGCTAATGGTCTGTTTACGTCGAAATGCCGTGTTGATCTATTTTAATATGCTTACATTTTTTCTTTTTATATTGACAATAAACTTTCAAATTCTTTTTCGAAATGGCTAACAAGTGTTCAATTAGAAACTGGTTTATTTAATATTCATTTATTTGTCTTATATGTTTTATGCTCGGGTGAAGAGAAATTAACTTGAAAATAAACTCTCAAATGTGAACGAAGTTGTGTCGCGTTTAATAAATGTTGTTTTCTACTGCCAATGTGGTGTTAACCATATATCTATTGGACCTATAACAAACAACTTTTCTTTTTTTTAATTAGTTTTGGCAATACAGTAAGAGAAGGTACATAGATAATGGCATTAATACCTCATTTTAATAATTTGTGACATTAATACCGTTTTTATTAATTGCATTCTTAGTTATTTGCAATAAGGAAATTGAACTTTAAAATGATGTCGGTCTTATTGTGTTTATATCTGCAATCATGGTGTCTAATAGTCTATATTTTCTTACATTGACTATCCGCTTGACAAAGCCTACTAACTTATTCAAATTGGGGCATAATGACAAAACTTTACCTGATTTTATGTTTATATCTGTACATGTTAATTAGAATACAAAATCGTTTTAGTCAGAATGAGGTTGCAATAACATTATCATAAATTCAATCATCTTATAATCATGCGCTACATAACCCAGCCTTTAATGTGTCGATTTTTGGTCAGAACGACACTATTTTATCCGATTTTCTTTTGAAATCAAGGACAATATTTTATGTTTGAGAATGAATGACCCGCTATATTGAAGTCTCTTTTTCACTGAAGAGCAGTTACATACTTCAGTATTGTATCACCGGACAAGACGCTTGTAAACCATCGCTCAAGTGACTTTCATTTCACATGACTGAGTTTTACTGTAACCTTGTCAC
>NW_026855757.1:0-39899 GCF_026571515.1 Ruditapes philippinarum | reverse complement strand
GGTAAAAAATGTTGAAGTTATGGAGTTCATATTAAGATGAGTGCTGAAAATTGAGCGGCGAGTTGCATACCTTTACTTATATATATATTATATGACTCAAATTTTTTATTTTTTGTAGGTAAATGAAGGTATCTGAATTAAAAGCATAAACCAAATATTAAAACATGTTTCAAATGAAAAATAATTGTATTTTACATGGTTTTTAGAGGTAGGCAGGGCTGTAGAGTGGGTGTGGGGTGAGGGGGGGGGGGGGAGTGCGGGGCGCTAGTGAACCAATAAAATCGCGCGAACACCTATGGTCCGTGTACATTGAGGTGGCCATTATAGTGATATCAATATTATAAATCATAATATGTCGGCGAGTATTCGGAAGGGCGGTAACTCGTCATGAACGGAATGATCAAGTATTCCGTCTTGTTACTTGTACAATCCCTAAAACCTTAAACATGCCGCACATAATTTTAAATGGGGCCGACGGAAGACACACCCAAAGTATTTATATGGTTTATCTATTTTATATACATATCTTGAATTTATTAAACACTGTCTCAACGACCAAAACTTACAGTAAAATAAATGGTAACAAAGTTGACAGCATACATGTTTATACAGAAAACATTCTTTTCTCAAAATTATTTCGTTGTTGTTGTTCTTCTTTTTTTTTTTTTTGCACCAGAGTTGGGGTTGAAGGATTTTTTTAGCAGAACGTCACTCGTTATTAAATACCGCAATAACTTTGGGTAATCGGTGTACCGAATGCATTTAATGAATGTACATATTCTAAAAAAAAAAATCCTGACAAAAAGTTGCAAAAGAATCTCAATGCTTAGTTGTAAACAATTAAAAGCCCGCTACACCATAATGAAAGAGCCTGTTCGACATGGCATGTTTCTACTCATTATCACAGAAACCTATGTATAGTTAAGCTGGAAAAACTGATAAGTTTGTCCTTGATACAGGGACGGTTTGTCACAGAATGGCATTTCATTAACCTCACTGGACCTTGAATCTGAACAGACGCTCATAAATTTTATGTAAAAGTGCTAGTGACCTATTGCGAGTACTCCGCCTGCAAGTAATTAATTGCCAACTTTTCCACATAAATATCTTGGAGAGGAAGGAAAGCATTCACACTGTATAATTCCCAGTGGGACAAACTTACCATGTAAGTAATGGATATTTCTTGATTCTAGGTCAGCTCTAAATGTTATCTGTTTATTTTCCTTCTTCTCCAAGCGGTCAAAGAAACAATTGAACATATCATTTTACATCTGATTGTCTAAAAAGATCCAAGACTTGAACAACAAAAACATAAAGGTAAGGACAGTGTATATACATGTAGAATAAGCGCTCGCGTTCTTGTATTCACCTTGCGGAATCCGATTAACGATGTTGCGAATGTTTCAAAACGAGCATCTTGAAAAATGCACGCGCGTAATGATCCAGAGAAAGCTATAACTGGAAATGATTCAGCATGATTATACTGAATCTTTACTGAATTTGCATATTTCGATGTGGTTTTTTAGATTTTTGAGAATAACACACATAATTATTAGCGTTTAATGATCTTTTGTTGCAATTTTCTGCATCACATCTACACGAGTTATTTTGATGCCCCTTGTAAAAGGTTTTGCACAATAGCTTTATTATGATATATAAGTTATGATGCTTTTTTTCCTGCTTTTTAAAGATGGTATGGATATGATCAAACAGTATGACATAAATCAAGAAACCTAAAATAAATAATAATTAGATACATGTATACATCATTATATTGTACTAAAGTAAAATAAAAAACGCACTTGCTAAAAAGAAAAGATGACAAATGACAAATAGTTGACAATAATGAAAGCATTTTTCTCGAAATAATTGGTTGGTCCTAAAAAGGACCAGGATGTAAATCAGAAGGAGTTTAGCCTGACACTATCTCCACTGATTCACCAAAAAGTTCTGCCCTCAGATCTGCTATCTTCTCTGCTTTAATGCGAGCGTAATCGTGGAACATGTTGCGAGTCCCCTCGATTACCGCCAATTTCCGCCTCAGACTAGCCTGAAAGTGTCTGTTCTTGTTTGTCTTGGCGTTCTTATAGCGTTTCTTCATATCACTGAAGCGTTGGTTAAGCACTATAATGTGATCACAGGCTTTTTTAAACCGACGTTCAGCTTCTAGCAGAGTAAATCTTTTGTCGAGAGAATTCGTGTTGGAAGGCATCTTGAACAATTCAAGTATAATGACGCGTCACGTTGTTACATTAGTAACGACGTTAACCGTTACGTCAATGACGTCACTTTTGTATTACGTCATGGATAATATTATATAAATAACACATGGGTTTGTTGGTAACAGTAAAAATATCATCCCGAGGAAAATACTGTTACCCGAGGCGGAGCCGAGGGTAACAGTATTTATACGAGGGATATTTTTACTGTTACCCACAAACCCATGTGTTATTTATTTTATTACCCCGAACAAATACTGTGATGGTCTGAATTTCTCAACTAAATCTAACTGTAACAAAAATAAGCCAAGAGAAGCAATAACTAAACTGTCCTTACCTTGCAAGTTTTAAGTGCACTGTAGGCCTACTTGAGAATATGTTTTTCTTTTATTCCTTAGGCAAGTGATAATATCTACCAGTCATAAACATAAAATAAGCTGTGTTTTGTTCAGAAAACAAAACACTAACCCATTTATAAGGTCATGATCTGTGAAATCTGATCCTTCTGCATCCAGAATATTCTTCGCATAGTTTTTGACAAAGTGCATTTAGAAAATAACGACAATATCCTACAGATGTCTGTCCACCAACTCTTCTGTATCTGTAACGTTTCACTGGTTAAAATTGTTAAATTATCCTTTGTTGCATGCTGTAATTGTCTGCATGTTCCAGTTTGACACAAAATTATTTACATTACAATTACTTCCGTTGAAAACGGATATTTCCTGTTGACTATTCAACAAAAGATATTTAATACGCGAAAGGGACTCTAGGGTGCAAAGAACTAAATTTTATCAGAGTAATAGTTACTTCGGCGATGCCCTATCGTCGAAAATAAGAATGAATCGAGAAAAAAATGGCGTCCATTTTATTTCATTTTATTTAGAAAATAAACCACGTGACCAGATTTTATACTGTTAAAAAATACTGTTACCTATGTAACAGTACAAAATTCGTAGTCACGTGGTACACTTGCATTAGCAGTATGAATAACTCCCAAAGGCCTATGGGAAATTAGCATTACGAAAAAAGTGAGGGGTAATAACACAACATAATGTATGAATTGAAAAAATAACTTAAAAATGAATGATGAATGAAGGATATTGAATGAGTTTAGATTCAATAACGAGCTGAATAAAATTATATTATGCGAGTCTCTGGCGAGCAAAATATTAATTCATTCATCGAGTTCAATAAATTCAGTAATGAACCAACAATATTCAAGTTTTTTTCTATATATTCGATTTATTTTCATCGAGTGAAATATGATAATTTTCAAACCACTAGATGAAAATAGATCCTTTAAAGAAAAAAACTTGAATTTTCTGTTTATTATATGTAGATGCTATTTGTTTAGTTCAGTGTAAGATCGGAATATATTTCACCGAGTGAGCACCAAAAGGTATATTTCATGATCGAGTGAAATAAGAGCTTTTGATGTTCACGAGGTGAAAATATTTATATCTTTCATAAAACTAAACAAATTTTCTTTATATGCAAAGAAACGTTTAAAATAGTACTTAATGAAAAGGGCGTTAAATAATAATACGTGACGTCATTTAGACGTCACGTCATTAAGTTGGTTTCCTGTACTGTGAACACTTGTATTTCACTGAAACAAAGTAACGGGCTCAAATATTCTAAACAGTGAAATTATCAAATTGACAATATCACTGTTTTATTTCACTGATAAATTTCTATAAACCACCGAAAAGTATGTAATAAATAGAGGATATTAAATGAGTGTAAGTTCAATACTGATTTTATTGCACGAGTTGTATAAAATTATATTATGCGAGCCTCTGGCGAGCATAATATTATTTTATTCAACGAGTGCAATAAATTTAGTAATTAACTTACACGAATTTAATGTTCTATTTATCACATACCCAAAATAAAGACCGTTTTAAGTTTTCATTGACGCGCCTATAGTATAACGCTAACATTTAGCGCGTCTTTACACTATGTTTGTATAACGCTAATGACGTCACGTCAAAATATATGCACGGCCGTGCAATACCATATTTACGGAGTCGCAAAATCGGCACGGGTGTGTGATAAACATTTTTCTTTTTGTTATTATAATTTGAAAGATTCCCACTTAAATTTTTTGCATTGGTTGAATTTAGAAGAAAGTAGTCTGGCAGGACACCGGTGAAAATACAAAAAACATGTTTCACTGCAGTAAAAAAAGTATTTTTTTACAGTGCAAATATGGAAAAAGAAAATACGCATTTTATTTCATCAATATTTCTTATTAATTCATTTATATGTACATATTATCACATACTCAAAATGATGATTGTTTAAAACTTTAAAGTGAAAAGAAACATCACTTTCACTGACGCACATATAATGTAACTCTACAAACTTTGTAGACACCCATTTGAAGGTGTTTCAGGCTTAATATCTAAGCTCTTTCTCTTTCAGTTGTTTTAAAAGATTTTTAAAATTTTTACTATAGACATATAAGGAAGATCAGTATGCCCGTGGCGGGGCCAATTTTGATCCCTGGGCTTTTTTTGAACAAACTTGGTAGACACTCACCAGAAGATGTTTCATGCTTGATATATAAGCTCTAGGTCTTCGGGTTTTTTAAAGAAGATTTTTAAGTTTTTACTATATACATATAAGGCAAAGCAATGACCCCCTGGGGCAGGGTCAATTTTGACCAGAGGGCTTTTATTTGATCAAACTTGATGGTCACTCATAAGATGTTCATGCCAATATCACAGCTCTAACTCTTGGGTTTTTTAAAAGAAGATATTTTAAGTTTTTTCTTTTGGTTGTCATGGCAACCAGAGTTCTGCATGGAATTAAATGCTTTGAAAAAATTTAAGGTGACCAACAAAGGAACATTTCTGCGAAGTTTGGATGAAATTGGCTTAGCAGTTCATGAGGAGATGTCGTTTAAAATTAAAGTTTACAGATGGATGCCAGACGAAAAGCGATCACAAAAGCACACTGTCTTTGCACATTGTCGCTTTGTGACAGGTGAGCAAAAAATTAAGGAGCTAAAAACAACTACCAGGGCCAAACAGAAAATAACATTCACATCTCTTTTATTGACACATTTACATATGAAAAATACAGGATGAAAATATGTACATGTATGTTCTTTGTCCATGACAATGATTCTACATGGAATGACGTAATAATGATTTAATTGTACATGATTAAATGTTGACAATTATTAAAGCAGCAATTCTCCAGGTTTGTGCCACAGGCGCTAGTCACATAATCAAATTTTTTTCATAATCGCCCTATATATGTATATAAAGATACATATATAGGCAGATTATGAAAAAAATTTGATTATGTGACTAGCGCCTGTGGTTTGTGCAAGTTTTCTTCTTCTTCAAAAATAGTGTAAATATCTTAATGAACTTGTCAATATTTCAATCTTGAGACTTGTCCATTTTCCAGTTTGGGCCAAACCATTCATCAAAATAAGATATGAACAAACAAGGAACAGTGAAGACTATGAGCAAACTGGTCGCAAACTTAAATTCAGTCGCAAACACATAACCTTAAATATGTCAAAATATACAAAAATAGTCCTTATTGTGTTAGCAAGTAGACAGAAAAATTGAAATAAAGAAACATTGACCACTCATCTGGAAACATGCAACTTTAAAACGTGGATTACACCATATTGAAACATATCTCGCTTTCTTGACTAAGTCATACATCATCTTATTAACATAAAACTATGTTCTGTTTCTTTAATCAAAATAAAACTCCATTTTAACACTATTTGGTCATATACTGAGGGACACATGTGCCTCAACAATGTTTCAGCATTCTACACCAGTACTAACTATAAAATGTAGTTAAATGTATATTTCAAAGGGACTCAAATAAGTCTCATGAAAAAATTTTCGCTGTTTTATGTAAGTGACACATTTCTATATGTCTCTACATTTAATTTCTTCAATACCATTAAATAATAAAACTAAAAATGTCCACCAACTGAATACCTACAGAACACTAATTCTTATCTTAGTCAACTTCTGTTTCTTTTTACAAGACTAAAATAAACTTGAATTTTAACTTAAATTACATTGTGTGTTGTTGTTTTTTCTTCTTCCAGACAAAAATGACAAATAGTTCTATCTAAAATACAGTATTACCCATAATTCTTAACAAAAGAATTGCTGAAGTATGTGTAAGTAATCCAGGAAATACATTTTGTGCTTAGTTTCTATCATATTACATACTTTTATTACATAAAATTATTTTCAAATTCTATTAAAAAAAACTATGATAATTTCCTCAAATCACTATTATCAATGTCTTAATCATAGCTTTAATTTGCTGATCTTACATCAGAATCAAAACCACAAATATGAACCTAAGGTAAGGAAGAGTCTTTACAAAATGTCTTATAATCATATCATATATTCAATTCTAATGTTAACCTTTTAACATTATTAAAGACGTAAAAAATAAAAAGGCTAAAATGTCACTATTCACATTCCAATTCTGTAATCAATTTTTTATCTAATACACTATATTTCAAACTTTGTTGAGGCAACAAAAAAAAACTTGAAATATTGTCATAAATTATCCTTTCCTTGTTATGTTACGTTTTGTTACAAAACACTAGTTCTTTCATGCCGGTATAGGCAGCTGCTACATTGGCTCTTTATTCCAATATTGTCCAAATATAAAACGTAATTAGATCAAATCCGCAACTGTAAATAAAATGAAAATAGGTTAGTACTAATAGTTCAATCAGAATTGTGATTAGAACTGTCCCTATATGTGATTAAACCCCTCATAAGACTGCTTCAGGAATGAGGAAGTTACTAGTAACAGAATACATTGTAAAAGAATCGAAATAGAGTTATGGTTGTGGGCAATTAAAGATAGTTGTGGTCCTTGTATGTTACATTTTCTTTCAGTGTGGTTGACCATAGACAAAGTTTTATTGAACTACTCTGTAATAAGTCCAGAAAGAGTTACACTTCTTTAACACAACAATTCCTCTCATTACGCTTGACCATGAAGTGATTGTAACAATGTTACATCAGGATTGATGTTGATTGAATAGCTTTTATTAGGAGAATCGGTCTGGACAAAAATAAAGTATTATAACTAACAAAGGACAATAACTCTAAAATCATGAAGTACAGAGTACCAGTTCTTGAGCACTGCTCTCCTTCTCAATGAGATCTATCATCCTATGAAGTTTCAAGTCCATAGCTTTTATAGTTTAGGTGAAATGGCCGGGACAAAAATGTGGTATTATAATTAACAAAGGGCAATAATTCTAAAATTATGAAGTACAGAGTACTGTTTTTTTGTGCACTGCATCTCTTCTGAATGAGATCTATCATCCTATGAAGTTTAATGTCCATAGCTTTTATAGTTTAGGAGAAATGGCCTGGACAAGGATGAAATATAAAAAACAAAGAGCAATAACTCTAAAATAAGAAGTGCAGAGTAACAGTTTTTGTGCACTGCATTTCATCTACAGTAATGGTTCTTGTACACTGCACTTCTTACTACTGAGATCTATCATCCTATAAAGTTTCAAGTCCATAGCTTTAAACTTTAGGAGAAATGGCCCGCACAAAAATAAAGTAGGGCAAAAACTCCAAAAATAAGAAGTGCAGAGTACCAGTTTTTGTGCACTGCAATTCTTCTTAATGAGATCTATCATCCTATGAAGTTTCAAGTCCATAGCTTTAATACTTTAGAAGGAATGGTCCGGACAAAAATAAAGTATGAAAATAAACAAAGGGCAATAACTGAAAAATTAAGAAGCGCAGAGTAAGGATTCTTGTGCATTGCACTTCGCGTCATTGAAAGGACCATGCATAGTTTTGGAGTCAATCCGACTTATAGTGACTGAGTTATGCTCCAGAACACTGACGCCTGACCACAAAAGGAACCCCTATCTGTGGCCCTTTTTCAAGGCGACACAAAAAAAGTAGTGAACATACGGAAAATATGTTTCACTGCAGTGAAAATTAAATCTTCACAGTGAAAATATTGAAAATGAATATACGAATTTTATTTCATCAATATTTTTCAATATTTCATCTATAAGTATATAATAAACAAGGTGAACACAATGAGATAGTAATCATAGATGCTCATACTAACATAATTAATATTTTGTTAAACAGAATAAGATAATAAACAAAGAAAGACATAATGAGAAAATGAATATAGTTCGGCATAATGAGAAAAAATTAATAAACAAGATTGCATTTGAGAAAAATGCTATGCCACCGCAATAATACAACACTAAATAGTAGTGTAGGAACAGATTTTTTTGTTTCTATACAATTGAAGATTGTCATAATGCATATCTAATTCTTATTATCAGATTAGTGGTTAAATCTATTGTTAACTCAATAAAAGATCAGAGTAGGAATATATCAATGCACTTGAGTCTAGTGAATTTGCTGGTGAAGGTCATATTTCACACAGCCTAAAATTTCATGACTGCATCAAAGGACAACATGTAATACACTCTGTCAAAATCTAGGTCAGCTGATATCAAAGTTCACTTTTAATTTTGACACTAGAGGCAAAATTTGAACAACTTTGGTAGAGTACCTAAAGATGATATCATTTAACAAATATTAAAGCTCTAAGCCTTGTACCTTCAGACAATAAGATTTTTTTTATTTTTTACTATATGTATATATTGAAAATCAATGACCCCGGGGCGGGGGCAATTTTGACCCCAGGGCTATTATTTGAACATTCTTGCTAGAGGTTCACTTCACAATGTTTCATGCAAAGTATCTAACCTCTAGCATTTGTCAATTGCTAGAAGAAATTTTTTTAAAGCTTTGACTATAAGTTTTTACTATGTAAATATGAGGAAAATCAATGACCCCCAGGGCCGGGCCGTTTTTGACCCCAGGGCTATAATTTGAACAACCTGGGTAGAGGTCTATCAGACAATGCCTTATGCAAAATATCTAAGCTCTAGGCCTTTTGGGTCTTTACAAGAAGGTATTTTAAATTTTTACTAAATGTATATGTACATATAGTGAAAATCCATGACCCCCGGGGCAGGGCTGATTTGACCCCAGGGCTATAATTTGAACAATATTGGTAGATGGTCTACCAGACAATGCCTTATGCAAAATATCTAAGCTCTAGGCCTATGGGTCTTTACAAAAAGGTATTTTAAGTTTTTACTATATGTACATATAGTGAAAATCAATGACCCCGGGGCGGGGCCGATTTTGACCCCAGGGCTATAATTTGAAACAATCTTGGTAGAGGTCTACCAGACAATGCCTTATGCAAAATATCTAAGCTCTAGGCCTTTTGGGTCTTTACAAGAAGATTTTTTAAATTTATTCTTATAATTCTTTTTGGTTGCCATGGCAACCAGATTTCTGCATGGAATTAAATTCTTTGAACAACTTTGGAAGCCCTTCACCAAGGATCAATCCTGCCAAGTTTGGTTGAAATTGGACTAGTGGTTTTTCACAAGAAGATTTTTTAAGTTCACTATATAATCTATATAACACACACACACACAAACAAAACAAACACACACACACACACAGGTGAATCGCTATATGCCACCGCATCGCAGATGCTGCGGTGGCATAAAAAGAAGTTCGGCATTGATAATAAACAAGAAAGTTCGACTGAGAAGGTAATAAATAGTGCTGAACAAACAAAAAAAGAGAATAAGATAATAAACAAAATTTGACGAAATGAGATAATAAACAGTCAGCAAAAATGAAACACTATACAGGATTGCCTAGTTTGATGAACAAAATACCTGAAAATGATCAGAAATGGAAAATACACTATGATAGAAAAATAAATTAATGATTTAGATAATGTGACAAAATTAGGAAGTTGGGCATAAAAATAAGATAATAAATAAATTAAATAAGGTATATATATATATGTTTTTTTTACCATTCATAGGCATTTCATCTATCTGTGTAGAATAGTACTGTTCAATATCTCTCAGAATTCTGATATCATCATTCTTCACAAAATTGATGGCCACACCTTTACGACCGAATCTTCCTGATCGACCAATTCTGCAGTCAAATGTTTATGTGGTTAAAGTTAAAAACCAATTCTAGTTTATTTCTAGCAAGAATAGTTTCATAAAAATACACTAGGTATAGACTTCTCTTCAATATGTGAAATTTGAATCAACCATTCTTAAATATTTCATTTTCACTTTATGTTGCCACACAACATTTGTTATATTAGATGCAAACAAATTCCTAAACTAGAAATGTGTCATCATGCCACGGATGCCCCCGCATGCAGCCAAAATTTCAGATGGTGCATTAATTTTTTTTTTTCATTTTAAGTTCAAAGCCCTTAAAACTTTTCAATGTTAACACAAACCATTTCCATACAACGTTCAAGGCACTGAAATTATTCAGTCTTAACCTTTAGAAAAAGCATATTGCATATTTGTAGCCAAAATAATGGCTAAAAAGAATGAGTGCTGAAACTGAAAGTTCAAAATTTTTCCAACATTCAGGAAAATAAGTTTTGTCCAAAATCATTGAACCATGACCAAATTCAAACTTAAACTGCTTATTCCTAAGATGTATCTATATTATTTTCAAAGTGAAAGGGACATAACTCTGGCCAAAAAAAACCATCAAACCATGACCAAATTCCAACTTGACCTGCCCATTCCTTTGACATATCCATATGTCAAATTAAAATTGAATATGTAACACTGTTAGGTAGATTATGAACAGAAACTGTAAATTTCATATTATTTTCAAAGTGAAAGGGGCATTACTCTGCCAAAAATCATTGAACCATGACCAAAATTTGAACTTGACCTGGGCATTCCAAAACATATCCATATGTCAAATTTGAGTTGAATGTGTTGTACCATTGGGGAGATAATAAACGGAAACTGAAAATTTCATATTACTTTTAAAGTGAAAGGGGCATAACTCTGCCAAAAATCATTGAACCATGACCAAATTTGAACTTGACCTGCGCATTCCATTGACGCATCCATATGTCACATTTGAGTTGAATGTGTTGTACCTTGAGGGAGATAATGAACGGAAACTGAAAATTTCATATTATTTTCAAAGTAAAAGGGGCATAACTCTGCCAAAAATCATCGAACCACGACCAAATTTGAACCTGACCTGCGCATTCCTTTGACGCATCAATATGTCACGTTTGAGTTGAATGTGTTGTACCTTGAGGGAGATAATTTAACGGAAACTGAAAATTTAATATTATTTTCAAAGTGAAAGGGGCATAACTCTGCCAAAAATCATCGAACCATGACCAAATTCGAACTTGACCTGTATTTTCTCATGACATATCCATATGTCAAGTTTGAGTTGATTGTGTTTGTACCGGTTGGGGAGATAATGAACGGAAACTGAAAAATTTCATATTATTTTCAAAGTAAAAGGGGCATAACTCTGCCAAAAATCATCGAACCATAACCCAAATTCGAACTTGACCTGTATTTTCTCATAACATATCCATTATGTCAAGTTTGAGGTTGAATGTTTCGAACCGTTCTTGAGATAATGAAAGGAAACTGAAATTTCATATTTATTTTCAAAGTAAAAGGGGCATAACTCTGCCAAAAATCATCAAACCATGACCAAATTCGAACTTGACCTGTATTTTCTCATGACATATCCATATGTCAAATTTGAGTTGATGTGCCCAACCGTTCTTTTAAGATAATGAACGGAAACTGATGATGACGGAATGACAGAATGACGGAAGGACGGAAGGACGGAAGGATGGAAGGACGGAAGGACGGAATGACGGAACAGGGGTAAACACTATATGCCCCGGCCATTACATGGCGGGGGCATAAAAAAATGCACAGAAGTTCCTGGGCTTTTCATCTGGGCTAAGAAAACCTTAGTAAACTAGAAACTCCCGCGAGTCGGAATGTGTCGCCTTTGTGAACAATGTAGTTTAGGGGAAATGGCCAGGACAAAAATGAAATATGAAAAAAATACACAAAGGGGCAATAACTAAAAAAATAATAAAAGTGCAGAGCAGCAGAGTTTCTGTACACTGCACTTTCTTATCAAAAGATCTATCAATTCTATGATGTTTCAAGTCCATAGCTTTCATACTTGAGGAGAAATAACCAGGACAAAAATAAAGTAAGAAAAAAAATCAACAAAAGGGCAATAACTCAAAAATAAGAAATGCAGAGTATCAGTTCTTATGCACTGCACTTCTTTTTAATGAGATCTATCATCCTATTTATGAAGTTTCAAGTCCATAACTTTTATACTTTCGGAGAAATGGCCTGGAACAAAAATTAAGTATGAAAATTAACAAAGGGCCATAACTCAAAATTAAGAAATGCAGAGTACCGATTCTTGTGCACTGCACTTCTTAATAATGAGATCTATCATCCTATGAAGTTTCAAGTCCATAGCTTTTATACTTAAGGAGAAATGGCCCGGACAAAATTAAAGTATGAAAATAAACAAAGGGCAAATAACTCAAAAAAATAAGAAATGCAGAGTACCAGTTCTTGTGCACTGCACTTCTTCTTAATGAGACCTATCATCCTATGAAGTTTCAAGTCCATGGCTTTTATACATTATGAGAAATGGCCCGGACAAAAAAAAAAAGTATGAAAATTAAACAAAAGGCAATAACTCAAAAATTAGGAAAGTGCAGAGTACTGGTTCTTGTGCACTGCACTTCTTAATAATGAGATCTATTCATCCTATGAAGTTTCAAGTCCATAGCTTTTTTAGTTGAAGAGAAATGGCTCAGACAAAATTAAAGTATGAAAATTAACAAAGGGCAATAACTCAATAAATAAGAACTGCAGAGTACCGGTCCTTGTGCACTGGCACTTCGGGTTTATTGAAAGAAGCATGCATACCAAGTTTGAAGTCATTCGACTTATAGTGACTGAGTTTTGCTCCGGACAAGCTTTAGGGGACGCCGACAACGACGCCGACAACGACACCGACAACGACGCCGACACAGACGCCGCCGCCGACACCGCCGACAAAAGTTAAACCCCTATCTATGGTCACCCTTTTCAAGGCGACACAAAACCTGTCACAAAGGACAGCCATGCTCTACTTATTCTTTGTGATTGATAGTTTAAAACAAGATCCTGGATTCATTGTACAATTTTATCTTAAGTTAAAAAAAGCCTTTTTTTTAAAGGTCCATAATTCTGACAAAAACCCAGTTACGAAATAGGTCTCCTAAAATTCTGTCCAATAAGTGTGTGAAATTTCAACCCATTCCCTTCAGTAGTTTTGGAGATACCAACTTGTGTGCAAAAAGTTAACCAAAGTATGATACCTGACCACTCTGCCTTTGGTGACTACAATCAGTTTCTTCTTCTATTCAGCAAAAACAGTCCAAGCTAACAAGAAACCACTCCTAGCAATTTTACTTATATTATATATCAAATATGATTCCCGGATCCCTGCTTATCCTAAAGGCAATCAAAGGTTCCCCCTCACCCCGACCACACCAGAAATTGTAACAATCTAAATTGAGATAATACCTGTGAATGTACAATTCTCTGTTGTTTGGTAAATCATAGTTGATGACAAGAGACACTTGTTGTACATCTAGACCTCTAGCCCACACATCTGTTGTTATTAACACTCGACTGTCATAATAAAATAATCAGTAGATATTATTATGTGTTAAAAAGAATTTTAAAGATATGCTATATTAATTAGTCAGTTTTACTAAAAATGATCAAATTTTGATATATGAAAATACTAATAATTGCTATACAGTCTCTTTTTAAATGTAAAATAAACATCCGCTGAATACACACATTTAATCTGCCAGATTCTTGGTGAAAGGACAAAATTAACTTGACCAGTAACAGGAAATTGAGTATCCCAAATATAGTTTGTTCATTCTCTTATTCAAATTAGACATATTCAGTCAGAATTTCCTAGATTTCAATAAAAGATGCTAAGCATGAGCATAATGTATCTTTAAATTATTATACTCAAATTCAAAATGAGATCATAAGGATCGTCCAGATACACATGGAATATCATCTTATATGAAGGTATTCTTCAATAAGCTACAAAGTAAAGTAGCAAATCTTTTGCTGAGATTTTCAAACATGTAACACTTACATCTTCAAAGTCTACTATAAAATCAAAAGTAATAGAGCTTGTGTGTTTTCTAAGATATCTCAAATCTAATCTTGAACTCTAGTAAGGCAGATATGCAACAACAACAAAAATTCTCCACATTCCCCATGATGGTATTTCTTGATGTAAAACTTTATAATGAACTTATCACATTTAACAAGTGAAACTACATCACCATTAATCTTGAAACTTATTACCTTAATGTAAAGATTTAGTGTACTGATAATGGTATTACTTGTAACTACTCTGAGTGAAAGCTGTTGAAACAGTGAATGTGCCAATGACATGAAACAGTGAATGACTGCACCAATGTTATGAAACAGTAAATGCTCCAATGGCATACAACAGGGAATATATGCCAATAGCATAAAACAGTGAATGTGCCAATGAATTATTTGTAATGTATAACCTATTTTTTACCTAGCCCCTGATCTGAACTCTTTCATTATTGTCTCCCTTTCTTTTTGGACCATTTCTCCATGCATAGATGAAACTGTGAAATTAGCATCCCTCATTTTCTCTGTCAGCCAATCCACCTAAAATTTGTACCATATAATTAATAAACAGAGACACAAGTAATAGATTTTTTCATTTAAAACTACTTTCAATAAGCTTTATAAAGAAAACAACATATCCTTACAACCTTTAGCTTTAATCATTTACTGTATAAGTGCCTTTAGGGTAGTTCGATATGGAAATGCTTTCTCGCCAAAATAATTTTTCTAAATCCGCCCAATATCGTAATAAATCAAAGTAAATCAGTCTTGAAACAAGATTTTTTCAATCTTTTGGTATCAATATTTTTTAACTGTTTATAACTGGAACAAGTGCAAGCTGTAAAGAATTGAGTGATTGTATATAGATCTACATGCCCAAGATTTTGAAAAAAACTAATGTTCCCAGAAATAAGCTGATTTGCTCACGATATTGGCGAAGTTCTAGAATTTCTTTGGTGGGAAGTTTTTGCAGTAAGACTACCTTTAAACCTGTCTGATGCATCTGGACTCTACCAATGCAAACGGGGCATCACTTTATTCCATCTGATACTGGTCTGTTAACAGCTTGCTAATTAAGTCAGAGTACTCATTTTTGAAATTTTCCACAAAAAATGAGATGATTTGCTACAGATGAAGACAGACAAGTCGCATTTCTAAAAATATTTAGTGTAGTAAAGATTCACTACAAATTATATATGGCCCAATCAAAGCAACAACACTACAGTAGAACAACACAATTTTCTTAATAAAATACATCTATAACAATGTTGTGTTTGATTAGATTTTGAGTCGGTTGGCTCTAGTGGTAATGTTATGCCCCAACCTTTCTCTCTTGGATTGTACGTTCACAGAGGATGACAGCCTGTGTTAATTTGTTTCTGACGTATCATAGACTATCTCTTAATTACTGTGTCGAATCTCCACTCCTCTCTCTCCACAGCAACAAAGAACTGCTGCTTGATACCTACAGTCTCCAGCGGTCAATTTCTATCCACTGCAGAAACTATATCATAGTAAACTAATTAATAATAATTCTAAACACAGACTTAATGCTCGTATTTCTAATCCAATTCCCGTATGAAGAAAATTATAGGATCTATTGAAAAAAGGTTAATTTAGGTTCAAGAAAACACAACCCTCCTACGCTTATGATTAAGCACACTTAGTTACATCTAGAAAACCATTTTTTTTTCTATCTTTAGTACAGTAGACCATCACTCTGAGGGACCATGGAAGCAATCGAAAAGCTCTCAGGTATCGCAAGTAAGCTTAGCTATATCTACCAAGTGTATAACTATCAAGCTGAAAACATTAACTGACGCAAAACACTGACAAGCTCACTCGCTAGACAGCAGCCGTACCCTTATTAACTTTGTTTTGTGCAGGTACTTAATATAGAATGACATTTCTTATTATTGCACACAGAAATAAAATCCTTCAATTAAATGTTTCATTGCCTTATCTATCTCCATTAAGAAAGCCTGCTGTGACCATCTTTCATATTACACATATGCATTGTTTGTGCTCATACGGTGTTATATATACCTGTATAAATTGTCAGTTGAAAAATTTCTCCTGATTTTATCCTAGTTTTTTCTGTTTTTCTAAGAATTATCACAAAAAGAATTTTTAAAAACCACCAGTTGAGTCGAAAAATTGGGTTTGTCAATTACGTCTTGTTCATGGAAAATAACTTTTGTTTTAACAAGCAGTTTTTTTGGCCCAGTCGAAGTAATTCCCTTAGAAGGATTTTATTTCTAGAACTTGTAGTGTTTATCATAACAAATTGGCGAGACACATAAAACTTCCACTCTGACTTATCGTAACAAACCAGGAAACTTGTGTGGGAAGCGGCATTTATGTCTAGAGGGTAAGTTTGTATGGACATACCGTTTAACAAGGATTCTTATAGGGTCAGTCATAAACTTGGCTGTGCGGCTCATATTCCAGAATTTATGTGGCGTAAAGCTAGCAGAGATCAGAATAAACTTCGTGTGTGCCGGGGGCAGGTAATCTGTATACATTCATAAATCTGTTTCCTTAAATCCTGAAATATAAAATGTGTCAGTTATATATTCAATTTTTTTTTTAAATCACAAAAAAAGTCACGGAAATAAAAAACACACCACACAACACAAAAATATAATATTTCTAATTCCCTGCATAGACTTCTACAGTTAGGGTTTGACTTGTATTTCTTAAAAATATATCAATAGAATTCAACAAAATTACTTCATTAGTGATATTTTTCATCAATACATGTGTGTAACTAGACAAGACAAAAATCTAAATCAGGCACCATACTATGACTTATAATTTCATAAAAAAGACTGTTTTACCAAACAGAACAATCCCGACAAACAAAAGCAAACTAATACCCAGAATTAACACATAGCATGTTTTCTTGCTTAACAATTTCCATACATTCCCCAATTAATCGATGTATTTTTGTGTGTGAATTATTAGGTTGCTACAAAACCACTGCTAGAATTATGTTGGTGACTTTGTTAGATTAACTGGCAAAATTAAAAGACTTCAGCTTGACATTCTGAGTAATATTTTTAGCTCCACTGGATGCTATGCATGGGCGTAACTAGTTATGATGGGACCATTTATGGCGAATCGTGTTCTTTGTAAGCTACTATTTAGAGAAGACTAAATTGCCTTTCAGCACAACATCCACATCTGCAACATCTAGCAGGCATGAGTAGTTATGATTACACAAATGGATGGCCGAGTTCGCCTAAGAGTAACTGCGCGAGACGAGCATGGCTCCTTGCAAAACAGTTCTCGGCACTAAACAATTTAGCGCCCTAACGAATAGCGCAGAAAACTAAAGTTTTTTTTGATGAGCAAAAACATTGGCTGCCTTGGCGGTTTTAAACTAATAAATGTTTCAATGGTACAGTTATATTACCTTTGTTTAACATTTCATCAGCTTCATCTAGAATCAGCATCTTGATAGACCTGGTTCTCAAGTTCCCTCCTCTTGATCATGTCTAAAAGTAAAGAATACATCTTAATTTATATATTGTTTAACATTTATCATGCTAAATACCTTAAAAAATGTTGATCGTTCAATATGGACAAAACCCATTCATCACTTCCAGAGAAAATTTCAAAATGTATATTGTCTGAACAGTGCAGACCATGAATCAGACGGATGTGCTGACACTAGTTATTAGGTAGCATATGTTACCAAAGACTAAGGGTTAATTTTTTTAAAAAGTTACAAAAAAAATCTAAAAAAATAGATTACAAAAATCTTAAGTGAGGTAATAATGTACAGATTAAATTCGATACAATAAAAAAAACATTTTCTTTCATTCCACAGTCTCTCCTGATTTCAATGTACATTTATTTAATTATTGCATATTTCTTTAAATTTCTTCAAATATAACTGACTCAAAATTAGAACATTTGTTTCAATATAAAAGAAAATGCTGAATGCAACTCACTAAATGTTTTCTTTTAAAATGAGTCTGAATGTTCTTAAATATTCATAATCAATTGCCCTAATGTAATTATTATGTATCAATCTTCATCCAATTATGTAATATGGTTTTCAAATATGAAATTTTTATGGTGTATTTCTTTGATAGTCTTGTCACAAACAAAAAGGCTTTCCTGGATAAGTAACTAGTTATTACAATTTCTCCACAAGTGACAAGTGTCTACTAATTCTAAACCAACAGCAAGAGACTAATCTGAGAAGTTAAAATGTGTGCTAGATATATAAATATCAGTATCTGACAGAAACATACTCATGACTTGATCACATTGGCACTAATCACATGGGTAAATTAAGTTGCTGCCAGCAGCCTTAGGGATTAAAGAAATATCGAACTTGTACGCACACAAAACTTTAACAAAGTTTTACATCATTTAAAATATTTATGTCAGTAAGATAGGCAGATAGCTCTACTTTTTTTACCAGTCAAACTAAACCTTAGACAGGAGAAGAGTTAGAATTTCTGTAAACTTTCAATAAATATTTTACCAAATACTCGGCCTGGTGTTCCAGAAACAACATGTTGTCCATAATCTAGCTTTCTGATATCTTCACCAATGTTTGTACCCCCTATACATGAATGACACTGAACGTTCATATAGTCACCAAGGGCAAGTATGACCTAAAACATTAAGCAAATTAAGAGATTTCTGTTGTTATGACAACACAAAGATTATGTAAAGAATGTCTCTCCTGATGGTGAAAGACTTGAAAAGCCCCTCATGGGAGCTTGAATATGGGAAGAACCACTAATCTTCAATAACCTTGTAGGATATCTTGAGCAGCTTTCTAACTTAATGAATCTAATGTCAAGGTGGGATTTAAACCCACATCAGATAAGAGTTTCAAGGTTATTAACTATAACCACACAGGTGTCGGTAGCACATTTTGTATTTTATGCTACTTTAATAGCAAATTTGAATTGCTGTATGATACATATATGAACAGTTTACAGAAAAATATTTTAAGGAAGAAATTGGTGGGCTGCAATAACTGTGAAACTGGCTTACTTTCAAGAATTAAAAAAGTAAAATACAAATTAATTGAATAAAATCCCAGTAACATGAAAAGAACCTCAAACATGGTGAAAGTAAATAACACAGAACGGTTATCAAAAACACTCACTTTCTGTATTTGAGTTGCCAATTCACGAGTTGGTGACAGAATCAAAGCTTGTGTTTCTCGAACCTGTGTGTCCAGGCATTGTAGTGTAGAGATTGAGAATGTTGCAGTCTTTCCTGTACCAGACTGTGCCCTATATATCACAATAAAGAGATTCTCAATAATATTCTGCTATGATAACATGTGTTTTTTTATTAATATTAATATTAGATAGATGAAAATGTGTTAAGACTGATAAAGGAGACATTTTGACAATATTAAAATCTGTAACATCACAGAAAAATAGGAATAAAAGTAAGTAACATAATGGTATGTTTATTAAACACAATTCAAATATTAAACATTAGTGTAGTAATAACAAGGACTGCCAGTCAGACAGTGGGCTAGACTATTCTCTATGCTTGATTAGTACAAGAACAAAAATAATGCAGAAACTGACAAATCATAAAAGGGATATAGTTCAGAATTATCCCTGCCAGTATCATAAGGTTTCAACAGTTACTTTAAATTATGACTTTGAAGATAGGCGTGAAGATTCAAGTGGTTGAATGTGGTTACAGATATAAATTTGCATGCCAAACATTTAACAAAACTTTTTCTTAACTTCACAATGGGGAATATATCAGTAAAATCCATGCTAGAGCTATTTGCTTAGTATATAGTCCGCAATTATGATCTTTACAATATATGAGAGGTTGGAAAAGTGAACACCTTCAGTGGTTATTATTAATATCAAGATACCAATTAATTTTAGAGAAAAAATACATTTGTACAATTTTAGCACATAATTATAATTACCACTAACTTAAAAGCTATAGATCTATGAATACTCACTGTGCAATGACATCTCTGCCCTTAACAATTGGTTTAATTGATCTCTGCTGAATGG
Source organism: Ruditapes philippinarum (assembly GCF_026571515.1). Classification (NCBI taxonomy): domain Eukaryota; kingdom Metazoa; phylum Mollusca; class Bivalvia; order Venerida; family Veneridae; genus Ruditapes; species Ruditapes philippinarum. The sequence continues at coordinate 19,545 of NW_026855757.1, read as the reverse complement.
CTGATGGCTTCTCAAAACCTAAAACAATATATGAATATACTTCAAATGTATGGTGCAATAAAAAGAGGACTTAGACATCCATGCAGGGTACATACTAATTAGGCTAAATAACTAAGATATCATTGGAAAAAAATGAAAGCACTATCAGGAGAAATGGAACAATTCTATGTTTCGTGGTCAGAGCCAAAAAACCCTTCTTTGTAGAGGCCGAATATAGGCTGCTTCCCCAACCAAAATAGCCTCTGTTTTTCCCCACTTTGGTCCTCAAAATTCCCCCAGTCTTTTGAAATTTCCAATAGAATTTAGAACAAAATTAAATGATGGTGTTGAATTAAGGTCTTTTACTGCCTTATTAGTATTTTCCAGTGCTTTTTGCTTTTCTATTTTGAAGAACTTGTTAAAAGTTTGTGTTAAATTTGAGACCCCTTTTTCCAAAGTATGCCAAAATCACGTATATTTTCTGATGACAGAACAAATCTCAACTTTTCGGATTAATAAAAATTGTCCAGTGTTCCGAGTGAAAACGGAACCAGGTACATATAATACCAAATGACAACTTTAAAACGGAAAAATAAAAGGATATTTTATACCGACTTCTCCGTTCATAGGCTTTGCCTAATTTTATATAAATTGTATATGGAAAGCCCAATATTGACTATGACATATGCTTTTCTCTCGTCGATTCGTGACTCTTATTTGGAAAAATTGCACTTGCACAACAAATATCAGACATACATACAGTTCAATTAGTGCATTTGTTAAATAAATTAATTAACTAAAATTTCAAAAACTTTAAATTACTTCTAAAAACAACCGCTCCAAGATTAGAGCATCTGAACATGTCAACCATGACTGTCTTGCTCAGCTGGACGCTTACCCATCGATTCATGAAATCCGATTCACCCTGTGACATCATCAAAATATAGGTGCTCACACCACTAAATGTTTGCATGGTTATTTTCAGTCCGATCTGATCAATATATGTTTCAAAGTCTTAAGTAAATTCTTACAGCATAATGAATATTTTTTTTGGCTTAATTGTAAGTGTGTTTGATAAATTAAAACATCAATATCAAATATTTGAAAGTAATTAGGTCACCAGCTGATTGTAGGGTAAGGTCATTTACACCTGTTCAATTACGCATTTTGATTGGATAGAATTGTCAAATAGAGTGTCTAATAAAACTTGTTTAGTTTTCGGATGGTGTATGTCCTTGCAGAAGTATTTATACCAGGCAATACACCCATAAACACTTTTCATATGAACTAGGTAAATAACCGAGGTATATCGAGTGAAAAAATACGAGTTGTTTCCCTTATCTTCGAGTAAAATTGGTATCTCATACGCTAAAACAATACAAATTAAGCCATTTTTAAACCGCTAGTTTGTTGTGATTAAATGTCCGATTTTAAAAATTATTACATCAATGGAAAGCTTGGGATCTTAGCTTTGTCACAGTATATAATTTTACATATCTTTTGACACCAAAGTATTTAAATTAACTGTTAAACCTACCATATGTCAGCCCATTTTACATACGATTTATATAGTGAGATACGCAACCGGTTATCTTTACTCGAAAACCTACTGATAAGAAAAGCCTGTCGTCTGCTAGTTGGGGAAAGTGTTTATCGGTGTATTATTTAGGTGAAGGCACAAATCGATGAGAATAAGGCAATGAATAAATTTGTGAATATTGAATCAAAATCTGACAACATATAGGCATCTTCCTATCACAGTCAGACGTATGGCAATTTTGTTATTGCCAACAGGTAAGGGAAAAGGACTTACAATTAATTACTGACTGCATAATTTTTTTCGACTAATATTTGATGAGCCGTATCAGAACTTTTAAAAATTGAAGCTACAAACCGTAAGCATAAATTCCTCTTAACAGCTCTTCTCTTAGCCCCATACTGTCAAAGGTCGGTGTGACATCCACATCTTCACTAGTCTCAAACTCTAGTGTTTTAAGATCATCGCTCAAGACACGCCGAGAAGACATTTTTTCTTAAATTTTCACTTCTTTTCTTCAAATTATCCAAACAAATGGACGCTTGCAACTTCTGCAAATTTTCATAAGCGCTAATTTAACAAGGATCAGACGCGGCTGGACGTTTTCAAGTTTACTCTTCGGATGTTACTTATAGTATACGGCCTTTTCTGATCCATCTTTCTTTTTTATCTGAGCACTACGTGTACAGTTTAACTGTCATAAAAACTTATACGACCCAATTAAACGAACAGTTGAATTTTTGTAGATACATAACAAACAATTTGTGACGCTGTCTGTCTATAGCACGGATTTACATTACAATATAAAATATATTGTAATATAAATCCGTGGTCTATAGTCTGTCTGTTTTGAGTTTGTTTTTTTTCTAAAAAAATGCATATTGGACAAAACATATCATAATCATCTGATTACTTTATGAAAGACTCAAGCAATAATACCGGCAAAATTCAATAAGTAGGTGAAGAAGAAGAAGTCCTAGGTGTGATCTTTGATTGCAAAAGGACATTTAGTAAACATATAAGTAGTAAAGTAAATATAGGACCAACAGAAATTTGGGATTAATAGTCAAAAACTTTACTTATATGAACACAACTTCACAAATCTCTTGTAAGGCCTCATCTTGAGTACAGCTGGGCTGGAATATATTTTTGTCAGTTTCAAACTTTATTGGCTGTACATGTAGTGTACCCCCATATCAAAACATTTATTTCTGTCATCCAGTTGTTAATCTCCTGCCTGGGGTGTGTGTGTGTATTTGCGTTTATTTATACTCGCCACCGGTTGCCCATATGGGCGAGCCCTCCAGAAGAGTATTAGTCATTTTATTTTTCGGAGGATAGTGCAATTACAGATACAGAAAGATGCCCCAGTTCCAGAAGCTTCTCCTGGTTCTTTAGCGTGCCAAGTGTTTAAGCACCCATACACGGGACCTCGATTTAAAGTCTCATCCGAAAGACTGATTAGTAGTTTTAGTTGGCCAGCCCGGGAATCGAACCCACAATGTCGAGATTACAAGTCTCGCGCTCTAACCGATTGAGCTATGCGGGCTGGCTTATCCTGCCTGGGGGCTTGGCAGAGATCTTTATCTATCAGCATGCTTGAATGACTACAATGCTTAAACTGCATAATTGATTGGTTTATTACTTTCCAAAGGTCCGATGAAATAAATAGTCACAGATAGTGGCAAATAGGTGTGTTAGATTGGACACAATATTTTACCATCTTTGTTTTTTCCATTTTCTTTGCGAAAGCCCTAGCTACGTATAATTAAGAAATTGAAAATTATTATTTGTAAATTAAAAAGAGTTTTATGAAAATAATACTTAAAGAATCACGTTTTAATAACTAGTTTTTGTACAAGATTTTGAAATTATTTTTATCAACGGTCGCGCATAATTGGTAAGTGTGCTGTTATTTGTAAATGCTCACTACTAAACACCAGGGGTATTCTATTTAAAAAACCTTGCAAACACTAACCTCTACAAAATACAGTGTGAAGTAAAACCAACCAAAATGTACCATAAAAGCACTAGAAAGTTAAGGAAATATTATAACTCCATTTTCAACATCATATTTCAAATTTTTCTCAGTCTACGGGAGGGGACACCCCTCCCAGGCCCACTGATATTGTATATATAATAAATAGAGGATATACAAATAAACATTCACAATAATATGGGGACCTTAATAAAGTGGTGGATGAAAATAACACGAAGGGAAAACGCTCCCAAATTGGCATATGAAGCTCAGCTTAGCATCCTTGACGATGTTCCGGCCTTTATACTACATGAACTGCATGAAAATTTATATTTGATTAGGGATTACCGCCTGTTAAGGCAACTGCGTTAAGGCAAAAAATCGAGTACAACGTGAAGCATAAAATTGTGATTATTGACATCCGTGCACTTTCCGCGGAGCTTTAGCAATGGAAGCAAATTTTGAGCCGAAAGTAGAACACTGTACATATGTTCAGCTGCCAATCATGAGCACCTTAATCTATATTTATCTGTAAAATTAACAGTGGTAGTACTGACAAAAGTTGTTTGTTTCTTCAAAGCACAAAGAAGAATACAAACTATTCAGAAAGCTAAGAAATGTCCAAATATGAAATTGAAAGAAACAACAAATTTAAAAGCACTTGAAATTGTATCAATAATTTAAGTATGTAAAATCCAATTTTGCTAAGTGCTGTCATCATTATATATATGCATTTATAGATATGTCACAGTTCAGCACTGTTCAATATTTAGGGGAGAAGATGTGTAAGCGGCCGTATAGCTCACTAGGTAGAGCCGCGGAACGGTATTCCGATGGTCCCGGGTTCGAGTCCCGGTCAGGCTGCACATTTTTCTCACCCTGTGACATTTGGCGCCCAACGTTGGGACGTGACTGAATAGAGATCAGAGTTTAATTCACATTGCTCTGTATCTCTGAAATTCGAGGACAAATTTCAATATAGCAGGGGAGTATGTCACGGTTTAGAACTGTTCGCTATTTAGAGGAGATGTGTAAGCGGCCGTATAGCTCAGTCGGTAGAGCCGCGGAACAGTATTCCGTTTGTCCTGGGTTCGAGTCCCGGTCAGGCTGCACATTTTTCTCACCCTGTGACAGAAACAGCCACAATTCTAGCAGACTTTCATTACAGCCTTTTTAAACCTATTTAAAAATATATCAAGCGTTATTGCTCCGCACCTCCGTGGCCGAGTGGTTAAGGTCGCTGACTTGAGATCAAAGGTCCCTCACCGCTGTAGGTTCGATCCTCACTCGGGTCGAAATCTTTCATGTGAGGAAGCCATCCAGCTGGCTTACGGAAGGTCGGTGGTTCTACCCAGGTTCCCGCTCGTGCCTGAAATAATGCCCGGAGGGGCACCTGAGGGTCTTCCTCCACCAATAAAAGCTGGAAAAAATCGACGAAAAAATCTCGGCGGGAAGCTCTAGGATGGCCCGACTTGAGTGTACGGCCGCCCATATGGGCTTTCCGGCGGCGACCTTAAATAAACGCATTAAAAAAAAGAAAGAAAAAAAGCGAAAGCTGCATTTTGAGCCTGTACGGGGTAGCCAGCCCAGCTTAGCTCTATTGGCTAGAGCGCGAGACCTGTAATCTCGACATTGAGGGTTCGATTCCCGGGCTGGCTAACAGAATTTAAATCGAGGTCCCGTGTATGGGTGCTTAAACACTTGGCACGCTAAAGAACCAGGAGAAGCTTCTGGAATTGGGACATCTTTCTGTATCTGTAATTGCACTATCCTCCAAAAATCTAAAATGACTAATACTCGTCTGGAGGTAAATTATCAACTTTTTGTGCTTGGTGACATGTCCGGGGTCCGTACTCGACAGCGAAAGCTGCATTTTGTGCCCGTACGGGGGATGGACCCTCATTAAGCATAGACTATAGATAGATAGATTGCATCATTGGTAACAACTGAAACTTTGATCTGTAGTTTGAACATGAGGTGTATGTTTTTATTTGTTTGGGTCGTCAGACCAAACAAATAATGGTAGCGAAATTTCAGACTCTAATGCTGTTAATTGCAATTGCCGAAAGTAGTCCGCATTTTTGAAGCGGTTACTTCCCTTTATATGCACACTAACGCCGAAAAATTCAGGGGAGATCACTGCGTAAAGATGGTCAAATGACAGGCGCATTAATTTTCAAGCAAAATAATTCCTGAATGGTCGAACATTTCTAATATTGTTTTATTCTTTATAGATATCCATGATTATTTACATCTGTGTTAAACAACAGTTAGCGTCGTTACAAACCCTAATTTAGAATAATATGGTTTTCTTCAGGCCGTTAACATATAAATTCACCGTGGCCGAGGCGTTGCGCGCTCGCGTAAGCCTAAGTCACACATTCAGGATTTTACTGCCTTCCTTGATAGGACCATTCTCGATTATAATGTGTCAAAAGTCTGATCAAAATCCTGTGATTCGTGGCTGGAAATTCAAACTTTTTTTAAAATTTGTAAAAACATTTATTTAATCACGACAACAATCAGATATTGTTCAGGAGGCGTCCCGATCCAGCCGTTTCCAGCAGAATTCGTCCCGATTATCCCGTTCTCAATCCGATTCTGATCCGATTTGTATCTTTGTCAAGGTAAAAAACGACCGAATCCGTCCCGACAGCGTACCGATTCTCCCGAATGCGATCTGACAGAGCTCAGACAGTGACCAGACAATGAACAGACTCTGACGGAAGACATCCGTTATAGTCCGCATCTACGAGGGCCATCAGAACTATGAAGAAGAAGCACTCGTAGTTATGGTAGGTAGATCCGGTATTTGTTGTTCACTTGCACGCAACTTGTTTTCCGTCCAATGCACCGCACACATGTGGAAAGTTCCAGAAATTCATTTGCGATTTCCTTCCACTCCGCTTGGCAAGTGGTACAGGCGATTACCTCTGCAGCGTACTGATCAATGATGGCTTGGCAGGCTTCAGGGACAAACATTGACATGGTGTTACTGGGAACCCTGAAGTTTATGCTGCTATAACTGTCGCCGGATGCCAGATGCCTCATGGTACAGGCAAACTTCAGTCCTGGATCAAGGGCTTGCCTCCACCAGGTATCTTGTTTGGTGATGCGGGGTGTGATCCGAGCCAGGACTTCATCGTATAGTTCCATGGGTAGCCTAATGTAGTTGATGAAAGCTTCTGGATCTTCTTCTCTCAGCTCCCTCATCAATGTGTCATACTGGCCGAGCTGCTCCCTTCTGTATATCCAGGGCTTGACCCAGTATCTTCTATTTCTACCGGGTCGCAGTGCCCTTCTGTTCAAATAATAATTGGCAAACAGAAGGTCTTCTTCTTCCATTTCCATGAGAGCAACCTGCTGCAGAAGTCTCCGTCTCCGAGCAGCATTCATGGTGGACCGGTCAAAGTACTGTCAATGTATGACACACAAACATACACGTTATACTCCATACGTGAGAAGCTCAGCCGAATCAGGAAATCTACGCATCTGGAATCCTACAACTGTCGCCATATTCGGGATGATCGGGACACTGTCGGAACGCAATCCTATTACAGTCTGCTGTACCGAATTGCACACGCCTTTGTCTGGACTCAGTCGTAATGTGTTCTGTAATTGTCGTGACTCTGACGTGGGTATTATTGCCGAATTTCGTATTTATTACAGAAGTGTTCCGGAACGGATTCGGCAAAGACGGTTCGCATTCGGCAAGATGGACGCAATCTGGACTCAATCGGCAAGAAACGGCAATGCAAAATTACTCCAGATCATGCCCGTTCAACAGGACACTGACCAGACAACACAGGACATTGTTACGATTTTGATCCGATACAGCAGAATCTGTCACGATTAGTAACGATTGTAATCCGACTTGACAAAATCGTCTGAGTTTCCCGAATGTTACGGGACGCACCTAACTGTCGGGAGTGCTTGACCGACCACTCCGGACCATTTCCGAACATATACGACTGCGTTAAGACAATGATAGGACATTCCAGATCATTGAGGATAGTAATCCGACTTTTTCGCTTTTCGTGTCGTAGCGCTGTCTGATCTCAAACGGGAGCCATAATCGACACTGTGTGAACGCCGCATTAGGAAGCGAGAGGTCTGGCGTTCAAATCCCAGTTAATGCAACTCATTTATTTTTCAAATTGTTTAAGTCAAATAAACATTGGATTGAATGTCAGTGCTGCAATTAGTCTTATAGCCAATTTACTACAATTAAAACGCTGGAAAGCATTGGTGGCATACAAAAACAAATTGGTTAATAATCTTTACCTTTCTGACATTCTGAGACCCAAACAAATTCAGCGCCTTCTGTGCTTTGATTTTATGAAAGGTTTTAAAGCAATTTAGCAAAAAAGTATATTGATCTCCCAATAAATCAATTAACAATTACTTTTTATATATCACTAATGTCAAGTAGTTTTTATATCTTTGACTCGTACGAACATGATGTTAGTGAATTTCCTCATACCTGCCTAAAATTCAGGTAACAGTCTTCTATCAGTGTTTAAAGAAACCTTTTTTTAAATTTGACATGAAAAAATGCATGTAAATATTACTATATTATAATATTAGTTCCTTTTGTTACTACATTGTATTTGTATATTTGTTACAATTATAATAATAAAAAACAGACTTTGATATTTTTATCATCTTATGTTACTGACTACAGTAACACAGTACAGTCATGTCAAATAACATTTACAAGTCTTGTAAGTCTTGTTTGTTTTCAATCCTTACCAGGTAGGCATCAGTGAAAGCATTTTTTCAAATTAAATATCTGGCCCCTCTTTTTAATTATGGACGGTGCATAAGATAAGCATAATTATGCAAAAAATGGTTTGCAAAACATTCGGAAAAAAATCTACAATAGTACTTAATCTGAATATAACATGACCTGTGCGTAGGAATAATTTGGCAAGGTATCTGTAACGAGCACATTTTTTTTGCGCGGAGCTTCTCAATTGCTGCATTGCAGCAACATTTGTACTTGTAAATAAAGATATTCATAGGATAACTTTGAAAACTTTCAGGCTATCAGCTCACGATCTTGACAATAAAAAGGGAAGAAACCAATGTGTTTCGGGAGATAGGAAGTATCGGAATTGTTCATTAAATTTAATAGAAAAAATATGTCCAAAATATTAGAACTAATGTAGAAAGTTTTTAAACAATATTTTTGAAGATGACCTTCAATGCATCAAAATCGAAATAATTAAGTCATATGCACTAATACCAAAACTTTAACAAGGAAATAATGTAAAATTTAATTTATATGATGGTGAATGGAGATAACCTCAACAAAAAGTGTTATCAGACATAGTGCAGCTATCTTTTCATTCTGATATATAGAGGATATTGAATGAGTGTAAGTTCAATACTGAATTTATTGCACGAGTTGAATAAAGTTATATTATGCGAGCCTAGCGGCTCGGGTTATATTTACAAATAGCTGTTTATATAGGGCCATATAACCTGTCAACGATCTTTATAACTAATAATATACATGTGTGTTAAATAACAGAGACATTGTTTGTTATAACTTTTTCAAGAATCAGTCATAAAATTATGGAAACAATATAAATTAACTGTTTATAGTTTTTATTAAAATATTTCATTACATATAATTTTATACCCTTTAATGTTAATATATTATATGTTATCAGTGTGTTGTATTGTGGTTAAATAACCCTTTGATAACGGTGTTTATGTACATATATACGATAATCACAGCATGTATATGATACTCACAGGTTTGCACCTGATAATGTCATTGTTATGTCGTAAATGTATATAAATCAAATGAAAAAATATTTGAATTTTAGTTATAAATTGTCTACACATACATTCAAATAGGAAAATGTGACTAAATTATTTATGGCATATTTTTTTTCTCTATTGTTTTTTTTTTTTTTGGAAAGTGAATATACAGTGCAAAAATGAAGACGATATCTGGCACCGAAAATTCAAAAAGACCTTTAAAAACCGTTATAAATGGAGACGACAGTATTTCCGGTTATGGAACTATTTCCGGTGGAGCACCAGCAGAGCTGACGTCATGGAGACGTTATCTAATAGGACCTCTTTTATCGGTTTATATGTTTGGTTACATGATGTCATATTATACCATTACAGAATACACCAATAAGACGTGGCATGACATAAAGTTTAAAGAAGCAAATATTTCTGTAAACAGTTCGTCCTTATCTGTGTGTGTTGCAAATAAAAGTAGTCCAGAATTCAAAGTTGAGAGTGAAGCGACGTCTATGGCTGCACAATATATGGTCTATTATAGTTTATCTCAAGGTATTCCAGCCGTAGTGTCGAACCTTATTCTTGGCTCGTATACAGACGCACTAGGTAGGAAATTTTTACTTGGCGTAGGAATTTCTGGAACAACATTACGGTTGATATTTTCGGTTATTATCATATATTTCAAATTTGATATGTTATATTTCATTGGAGCATGCTTCATAGAAGGTTGCACCGGCCAGTATGCCACATTCCTTCAAGTATGTCTTGCATATGCGGGGGATATTACCAAACCTGGCAAGCAAAGAACTAATGGAATGGCATATATTATGTTTATGCTTGGAAGCTCATTAACTTTGGCCAGTTTTGCAGCAGGATATCTTATACAAAATTATAACTTCTACGTTCCTTTGGCAGCTGCCGTAGTCCTACTAACAATAGCGTTTTTTATGATGTTGGTTCTTCTACCAGAATCATTTCCCCCGGAGAAAAGAAAAACAGGCAAATCTCTCAGGGAAGTAGTTGGGCACAGTTTCTCATTTTTCATATCTAAAGACTATGGCAGCAACCGATGGAAATATCAGTTTTTACTGCTAGCCCATGGTTTCTGCGAATTTAGCTTTCTTGGACGCATAGGTACAGAAACCATTTATCAAATGTCCACGCCATTTTGTTGGAGTGCTGAAAAGGTAAATATGCAAGAAGTTTTATTGTTTAATCACAATTTTAAGATAAATACGTGTATTCAAATTAATTGTAAAAAATGATACGTGAATTTAAAGATTGTATTTTACATCTTATATGTGTGATTTTTTCCAGGAAAATTGTTACTCTAACTTAAGTTTTCAATATTATGAGTGATGCATTCTTTTTTATCCACTTTCTTTACAGGTTGGGTTGTATGGGGCGGCAAGGACAGTTGGAATGATGGTGTTTGGGGTGTGGTCTGTAAAATTCTTTCAGCTATTTTTACCAGATGTCAGTATTGCTATGATAGGTGTATTGTCCTACGCCGGATGTTTCACTATAACAGCACTGGCAAACAACAGCGCAATGCTTTATCTAGGTAGTTCTTTTTTCAAGTATAGAAATTAATACAAGATGGCAAAAAATGACGAGATCTTTTGATGAACTAGATCCGAGATAATATGAGCCGTGTCATGACAAAACCAACGTAATGCGATTGCGACCAGCATGGATCCAGACCAGCTTGCGCATCCGCGCAGTCTGATCAGGATCCATGCTGTTCGCTATCAGTTTCTCTACTTGTTATAGGGTTTGAAAGCGAACAGCATGGATGGTCGCAAACGCACTATGTTGGTTTTGTCATGACAGAATATGCAGAATATAAAAACACATTTATGGGTCAAACAAGTAAAGAAAAAGGTAGTTAATTATTTCGTGTAATAGACGATTCAAGAGACTAAGAGCACCCTATCCTCTGAAAGTTTTAATGATCCAATCTATACCATTAATTGATACTGCATATTTTGATAAATACATCAACAATAACAGCAAGGGGTCAACGTAATTGAAATGTACTTAAGTTAAAATATGTTGGCTAAATGAACAGTTATGAGTGTATGTTCGTGAAATTGGATTGTGTGATATTTTTTTTATAATTTTAAGCTGTATTTGTTAAATATGAAATGTTTAAAATTTCAAAAACTAATTTTAGCATGCTATTTAACCGTTCTATGTTACCATTCTTGTCTGGTCATTTAATGCCTTTCTGTTTGGGAAATTCTTAAGGTGGTTCGTGGTGAGTCAAACACCAAACATGATATTAGTGAGGATGACGATGCTCATGATTACAAAGATTAAAACACCAGACAATCGAACAATCTTGCTCCGTTATGGTGTAAAACAAACATACAAACCATTGATTGATCATTTCTTTGGGAACCAGGAGCAAACGAATGAAACATCGATCATTGCTTCAAAGATCCATATTACGTTGGTCCACCACTTATAATGCACGAGGCAATGGACCTTTCCGGTTTTTCGTAGCGGAACATTTAGTTTCATTGCTGGGTCAACTGCTCACAAACAGTATCACAAACATAACCACGTGTTCTTTTGTGAAAACCAGGCCAACAAGTGACTATGTATTACCTCAGGGTAGCTTTCTATAATTTACATAAAAAACTGTAAACACTGGAAATGTCCATTTCAGAGACCCATATAAGACTGGTTCCCCGATTATTATGCACGAGCCAATTTCAGAGAAGCATAATTATAAGATTGGTCCCCCGCTAATTATGCACGAGACAATTTCGGAGATCCGTATAACGTTTTGGTTCCCCGCTATATGCACGAGGCTATTTCGGAGACCCATATAACGTTTCACGCACCCCCACCACCGCTTATTATGCACAAGATGCTCCGCGTATAATGCACGAGACAATGTCAGAAATCCATATTAGGTTGGAACCCTGCTTTTAATGTAAGATAATATGTTGTTTATATTTCTAGCGGCGGCTGTATCAAGTTTTGGGCCATTAGAGTCGATAGTTATAAGGAGTGTCGCGTCCTCATTATCTGAACCTAGTAAACAAGGTAAACTTTCATTTCATTACTTTTAGTTAATCTGAAATGAACCTATAATGATATAGGGATATCTTAATTAGTCACAAGAATTTAAATACATAAAAGGCTAACATCTATTCAGATTAGTTTACCGATCGATATGCAATTTTTTGTGCATTTTACTACATGTACTTTAATCCATTTGGCTTTGGAAAATCTAAGAGTATATCCTTTTGCCTTATGGCCGTTTGTGTTAAAATTGACGAATAAATAATACACCTAAGGTCTTCTCTGAAAGTTCGACATATCAGCTCTATGATTGCAAGTCACACATCAAGTAATCGTTTATTCATAAAAGCATGTGTCGTTTTATGAAAAAATATATATATTCTGTAACATTTAATTGCATTCTAAGATGAAAAGATCTCTGTAAGTAGAATAGACTGGATGTTCTGAATACGAGACAAAAATGATACTTTATTACATGTGGAACAATTCTTGGTCATCATAATGTAAAGTGTCACCGATTTCCGTCCGATTTTCACGAAACTCCAACCGTACTGTGAAATAACAAACGGAGGGGTATCATGGATGTCCGTCCGTAATTTATATTATATACTGATATGTCGCCAGTTGATCATAACATTTTCATTTTGACATATAAACTGCACTAAAAAATGAACTAATGAACTTTTCGTCTGCAAACATTATTTCAGGAGCTATCTTTGCAGCGTTCGCATCTGTAGAAATCATTGTTAATCTTCTTAGTAATGTTGGAACCAGTGCTATATACTCTGTCAGTGTGAAGTTCATGAGAGGCTTTGTATTTTTAGTACTGTCGTCATTTGATGGTATTGCTTTCGTTCTGCTCATGTAAGTTCGCAATTCATTTCGTTGACTTTTCGCTTAATTATGTTCGTCTGCTGCTAGAACCATTTTTTTAAAGGTACACATATCTTTGATTAAAGCAAAACGGCTTCTCCAGCTATATGAATGATCAAATCAACGTTTATGAAGTTTAAGTTCATATTTCTACAATAAACACTAGCTACATAAGTTGTTGTTTACATGCTGTTAATGACACATGAAATGTTGAGTGTTCAACAAGGTACCTCTTTGCTGTGCGTTCAGATTGCTGATGTAAGTCCATTATCAGGCATTCGTTTGTGGAGAAGGCCCGGGGAGTTTCCTCTGCCACGAAGACTTGCAACTTAATGTACTCGTCTTTATGTTTAGCCTTATCCATGTTAATTTGATGACAGGGAACAAACAAATAATATCATTCTTAGGTGCTGTAAATAATTGCAAGTTTCGTATATACAAATGCACCTTATGGGTATTTGTTTCATAATTCAAAGCCCCTGTTCTGAAAACTTAATTATTTACTAAAATTGCCGAATGGAATTGTTCTGAAGTTCGAAATGTTCATGTTTGAATTTTAAAATGCTTTCGTGCAGACATCATCAGAGTCTGGTCAGATCTGCTATCATTCTCGTCGCTAGATAATAACTATTTTTTCACTATACAATTGTTTAATTAATTCTTTCAGGAATGAAAAACGTGTATTTTAACCATTAAACTGTTTATTTTTATTTCTTTTCTTTTATTTCAGAATATTATTGATTAGATGGAAACGTGAAGAAAGGAAGATAACTATGGTGAAGATATGATTATCTTTTAATTTAGTGCAAAAAGAAGGATTACTCGATGTTAAAAGCGTTCAAATAAGTGTTTTTTTCCACACATTTTGTGTTAATACGATTGTTTGTATTTTGCAATTTTTGTTTATTTTATACAAAGCATCATCTCGTCTGCTGATGAATCTTAATAGTATTTGAATATTTTTATTTGTAAAATATCTACTGTATATTAACTGACAAAACTTGAGTTAATGTTTAAATTATATTAAATTTATTCCTGGTCTCACAAGATTGGAGTTTTATTATGTGGACAAACACGTACTTTTATTCACTTGAATTTGACTACCTTTAATGAATAAGCAATTTATGGCATTAAATAATGTTAAGATAAGATTCAAGTGTCATTATATTTTTATGATTCCTCATTTTTGTAGGCTTTATCATAATAATACTATGAGGTACATTTCAAACAATGGATTTGTATCTTTCGGCGGGTGTATATCAATTCAAGTCGTTGGAATCTTTTATTTTTCTTCGGAGGTAGTGCATGGACACAGCAGTTGTCCCATCATACAGGCGATCCTTGTTATTTGACAAATCCTGTGAAGGGCACCGAAAAATACAAGGGACCTCGGATTTTAAGATCTCACCTAGAAGATCATTTGTATTGTTAGTGTTAGAGTGGGGGATCGAACCTTCAAGATCCCTGAAAATAATTAATTATACCAGCGTGTTAATACCACTGAACCACATTCCAATGACCTAAAACTTATTTGAGAGACTATAGAGACACCACCGGAACTATATTGGCAACTCACTACAGAATACTGATTTTTTTATTGTTGGTTAGTACAGATTATGAAATTATTCCGGTCCGTTTCTTTGGCATGGCAGTTGTAAAGCACTATTACAGAGGACCCCAGTTCTTAATTGAGTCTCGTCTGCAAATGTTGATGGATAAGCGCGGGATCAAACACTATGCCTCTATATCTGATATCAAATAATCACCACTGCGCATGCTCTGAGAGAATGCAAGATGCGGACAGTGGTTAACTTACGAAATTGTATAACATTTTACTGTTCATGTAAGGCCTAAGTCAAGTGTGATCTAACAAGAACGCAGTTGAAGTCAATTTTAAAGTAGTTTTACTGTAATGCTTTCCCGTCAAAAGAATTGAACAACGGCCAATATCGGAGCAAATCGGTTATTTCCAGAACGTTATTTTTTTTTTCAAAATCCTTGGCATTAGAAGATTAACAATCACTAATCCATTATCGATATGTACTAAAATCCGGTTATGAACGAATAAAAATTACTGAATACCAAAGACCGTGAATAATACCTTCCGGAAATGACTAATTTTTTACGATATTGGCCGATGTTAAATTTTATTTTGCGGGAAAGCATTACAAAAACATACATTTATTTCCTATTCGCCACCAAAAGGAATCAGCTTTTCGTTAATTTTATTCTTTTCTAGATAATACAAAACATTTATTTTTGAAGTATTACAAAAAATTCACCATTCATTTTTTATTATTTTTTATTATTTTTAAGTGTCATACAACTTCTTTGCAATTTTGCCCAATTCCAATCACCACTACATAATTAGAAGAAGATTTTTTGCATATGAAAAAGGATTTTTTTTTTGTGTAGAAATTAAGTATGTTTTTGTTTTCAATTTGGACCTATACAATATACAAAGTGACTTTAAGTAACATTTACGTTACCACAGATTGAAACACGGATTTATATAAATCCGTGATTGAAACAACTTTTTTCATAATCAGAAGCAAACCAAATGATTATAAATGTACTGTACAGTAGGGTTTGTAATCCTTAACATGTAATTACTTAACTGTGGGAACAACATACATACTAGATTCATCTTTAACTAATAAAGCCCTAAATGTTTATCTAGCATTAATTTTATTGATTTTGACCTTGATAAATTGTTCAATAATATATTTTTTTTTATCTTGAGAGTCTCCTGCTTAATAAAATTAAAATTCGCTATGTACTCGTGCGCATTATTCTTATCCGTCTACACGACATTCTTTAATTAGGGTTCTTGACACCCGTTTTTCTTCGTTCCTTCATTCATATTTTCTTCCCTTTTTTGTTTATTTCTTTCTTTCCATTTATATATTTTATTTTATTTCGTCATAATTTTTAAAAGGATAATGTGTACTTGAATTTGCATTGTGAGAGAAAAAAAACACCTTTTTTGATAATGCAATAATAAATGCGTCAGTATTTATCAATATTCATATACATTTTGATATCTAAATTGCACTTATACTTGACTTTCATCCAAGGTAAGGGGAAAGGGGTCAGAAACGTTTGTTATATTTGGATTATCGTTATCAAGGTATTAGGTACAGATAATCGATACACTCTTGCTGTTTAACGATTCCCGCCTTTTATCTGGCACTAACCAGCTAATCGGAATACCTCCCCAGTCATTGTTATACATAGATCATGCTCTATCTCCTTTGTTTTGAGAATTACTGGTTGTGTAATTTTTTATGCGACTGAGATATGAAATATTGTTGAACTGTCCGAAATTAATATGGTGGCTGATTTGCACCTTTGCGTTTTCATAAAATCCGATAATGCGAAAACACAAAGATACGACAAAGTCAGGACGTATCTTCGTGTTTTTTGTTTGTGTTTTTTTTTGTTTGTTTGTTTTTGTTTTTTTTTGCATTTTTGTGGCGAAAATGTGAAAAGACGATAAAAAGTGGCAACACTTGAAGACAAAAGATACGTTGTGTTTTTATAATTACAGTTTTATAAGTACAACACTGTCGTTAATTTGCTATTTTAGACCATAAAGCCCGCCTGATGAGGAACACAATTCTTTAAGGCTTTCGTTTTCATCCTAATCCATCATGTAAAAAATTGTTGACTTTCTTGAACGAGTTGAATAAAATATTATATTAAGCGAGCCTCTGGCGATCATCAAAATATTTTATTCAACGAGTTCAATAAATTTGAACCTACACGAATATAATTTTCAATTTTATCACATACCCAAAATAAAGACTGTCTTTTGCGCGTCTTTAGACTATGTTTGCCATCTCCTATGCAGTGTTCTGCCATTTTCATTGCAATATACCAAGGGAGGTAATCATTGTAATGTATAACGTAAATGACGTCACGTCAAAATATATGCATGGCCGTGCAATATCATTTTTATGGAGTCGTAAAGTGGCACGAGTATTTGATGAATAGAGGATATTGAAGGAGTGTAAGTTCAATACTGAATTTATTGCACGAGTTGAATAAAATTACATTGTACGTACGAACCTCTGGCGAGCATAATATTATTTTATTCAACGAGTTCAATAGATTCAGTATTGAACTTACACGAATTCAATATTCTATTTATCACATACCCAAAATAAAGACCGTTAAATGTAAAAAAAGTCATTTTTCATTGACGCGTCTATAGTATAACGCTTACATTTAGTGCGTCTTTACACTATGTTTGTACAATGTAAAGGGCGTCATGTCAATATATATGCACGGCCGTGCAATACCATTTTTACGGAGTCGCAAAAGCGGCATGTGTATTTGATAAATCTACAAGGATTGCAATTCATATGGCAAGCACAACGCCGACTTAATTACTTACAGTATTTCGGATAGGGGTTTATTAACAAATGCCCCGCATAAGTTCATTACAGATGCAATCTCAATTTAAAAATAATAATATTCTGTTAATATGTAAAGTCGCTGCCTTACACATTCATGACCAAAACCATGAAAAGACTACAGCTTCTGGATGAATTTTCATCCATATTTGATTTCATTATAAAAAATATTAAAATGTTCATTCAAACAAAGTTAACTCTTCGTTGACACCGGGTAGAGGTGAACAAAATGTTTATCTGTAAAAATATTGTGAATATAATAATATAATAATGTGTTTATGTATCAAGAATAATTTTCACGTAAATGTTTTAAGCGGAACAAGGTTGTTTAGATAAATCAAACGGACAATATCGAATCCCCATAAAATCCGCTAATCTTTTCCAAACCGAAACGTTGGGCGATATCGTTTTAATCGAATATTCCAACAAGCCTAACAATTTTTGATAAGCAATTCATGAACCTTGGTTATTTAATCTCGTTACAACATTAGATGTTTGAAAAAGAATGGAAAATTACATGAGGAGATTGGTGTTATTTTCAGTTTTTGTAACAATAGTGGCCGTAGTCTACGGACAACAGGTATATCATTGTTTGTTTTAGATTCTTTATTAAATACATTTTATTAACCTGTGTGTTTTATGGTATAAAATCGCTTAAGAGATAAGTATATGAATCTCAGCTTAATTTTTAGTTCACTTTCCCGTATTGAAATGCCTGATTTGTTCTGAGAGAAAGAAAAAACGAAACAACAGATTTGACATTTTGATTTTACTATTTATAACGTTATACATTTGAATATATTTATAAATATAAAGTTATGTATTTGGTATTAATATCACATATATAATTTTGTTAGATATTCTGTAAAAAAAAATATTTTATGGTACATAGCATACATGTATGAATATTATCATATCTGTTTACAGTGTAACGTTGTACCTAAGTGCACGTGCAAATACGGCGATGAAGATGTTGACGTAGAAGAGCAGGACACGGGCAACGAAGCCTTGGCCGGCGCCGTTGGTGCTTTAGGGTCCGTTGTAGTCAGTGGAGGGGGGTTCGGAGTTTGGTATATGTTACGCGGACGAAATTCTGGTTCAGCGTCTTTTGAAAGATCCGACTCGTCTATGTCGGAAGAATCCGTGGATCGTGGAAAAGAAGGGAAAGGGCCACCGCAGGAATTCAACAAAAAGAAATCCGAGGCAAATGGCGGATATGTTAAGACGCCGAACATTTATTCGGCGGGACGTAATGATAAATTGAGCCACAATGTTGGAATGCCTGGGACCATTGCCGATTTTTAAATCGTCTGTTTCAGACCGGTTTAGACAATTTAGGGATATTACGAACATTCTGATTGTGTATATTACTCTTAATTGGTTTATAAATTTTAAAGTCTGTGATATCGTATAGTTGTTTGGTCTTTCGGTATTTTATTTATACATTTTGTACATATGGTAATGTAATTAAAATTTGATTAATGGGGCATTCCATATCTATTGAAAATCAGCAGTGATTATTTATTCTATTTTCTTCTCAGAATATATGCTTAATTGTATAAAGGGAATGAACAATGTATTTTAAATGAAATATGAAATGACCTTGTGTACTTAAAGTGACATTATGCCCATGCAAGTGTAAGTGGTGAGTGTTTAAGTAAAATTAAAATAACTTTACATTTTGTCATACTTGTTTCAATTTAAAAAAAAAACAGTCACCAGAGTAATCAATAACCCCAATAAGCCAAATTAGACAAATGTTTATATAAATATCCTTGGGAAATTATTGGTAATGTTCAATTTGATAGAGAGAATGTGACAGTCTTTTATATTTCAGGCAGTTTTTATATTATATCCTAGACATTTGTAATTCAATCGACATTAAAATCTTTTCAATGTCTAAATCATTTGAAAAATACAACTAATTAATTTCATCTTGACATTGAAAAGATGACCAT
>NW_026855756.1:0-22329 GCF_026571515.1 Ruditapes philippinarum | reverse complement strand
ATTTTAAGATCACGAAAGTTAAAATGAATTCTATAAAACACACGGTTTTCATTCTACTTCTATGTCTATATGCTTTTTATAATTGAAATAAGTAATCGCATACAATGATTTTAGAGAAAGAAATAGTTAATTAAACAAGGCAACAGATCATTCACATAAGAAATGTTGATTTATTTAACGAAGATGTATTTTGTTGTAATGGTGATAAAGTTATGTTTTGTAATCATGACTTTTAAAAAAAATCATGTTGATGAATAATTGTGACGATAAAATCTTGTATGATTGTGAGCTATTTTGTTAAATGACATTTTAGCAGATTATATTTTGTGAAAAATATAAAAAGAAATTGAGTACTTTATAGTAATTAAGATTTTATTTGACATTTTTTGGTAAATTGTACTTTGTCATCTTTGATGCTACAAGAAAGTTTTAAAATAGACATTCGTTATATACAGACAGACGGACAGACAGACAATTTAATTAAATTAAATAAGGCTCATGATGACATCATAACAGCATGTTTTCAAGATAACGAAAAATGCATATGTCAATGTACAAACTATTATCACAATATAAATATGACAGGAGAAGGTCATAATAACAACTTAATAATAGAACGTAGAATAATGAAAATATTAATTTTTATTACCCTCACTTTTTTGTAATGTTAATTTCCAATAGGCCTCTTGGAGTTATTCTTACTGTTAATGCAAGTTTACCACGTGACTACGAATTTTGTAATGTTACATAGGTAACAGTATTTTTTAACAGTATAAAATCTGGTCACGTGGTCTATTTTCTAAATAAAATGGCCGCCATTTTTCTCTCGATTCATTCTTATTTTATGACGATAGGGCATCGCCGAAGTAACTATTACTCTGATAAAATTTAGTTCTTTGCACCCTAGAGTCCTTTCGCGTATTAATTATCTTTTTGTTGAATAGTCAACAGGAAACATCCGTTTTCAACGGAAGTAATTGTAATGTAAATAATTTTGTGTCAAACTGGAACATGCAGACAATTAAAGCATGCAACAAAGGATGATTTAGCAATTTTAACCAGTGAAACGTTACTGTACAGATAGAGTTGGTGGACAGACATCTGGACCGGGTTGTTCAAAACATCGGTTAAAATAAGGATATCATCGTTATTTTCTAAGTGCACTTGCGAAGAATATTCTGGATGCAGAAGGATCAGATTTCACAGATCATAACCTTATAAATGGGTTAGTGTTTTGTATTCTGAATAAAACACAGCTTATTTTATATTTATGGCTGGTAGATATCATCATTGCCTAAAGAATAAAAGAAAAACAGCTTCAAGTAGGCCTACAGTGCACTTAAAACTTGCAAGGTAAGGACAGTTTAGTTATTGCTTCTCTTGGCTTATTTTTGTTACAGTTAGATTTAGTTGACAAATTCAGATCATCACAGTATTTGTTCGGGGTAATAAAATAAATAACACATGGGTTTGTGGGTAACAGTTAAAATATCATCCTCGGCTACGCCTCGGGTAACAGTATTTTTCTCGGGATGATATTTTTACTGTTACCAACAAACCCATGTGTTATTTATATAATGTTTGGGTTTCGCATACGAATTTTATATCTGTTAGAATTAACTTGTATGATATACACAACAAGTTAAACACACTCTAATGAACAGTGCCCTATTTGTACATCATACCCGGTATATTACGCTACGTTGACGATATAGACCGATCTGTGTATTATAGATAATTATAATTATTCACCCGTTACACGGCGCGATTCCCCCTCTAATTTATTTTGTAGTTTTATCAATTATCAAAACATCATTATAATATTGACAAAAAATTATTGTCTACTCGACTGAAACTTTTTATTTTAATTTCTCAATAATTTATGTACGAAACACAGTAACCGCGTAAGTAAGTTCATCTTTGTGCTATAAATAGATCAACATCCGGGATATTAGGTAAAAACAGATTGCATATCCATGCTCCATTATCTGTTAAGTTTTTGAAATAAATGTAAATTTATCTTAAACGTTTACAGTTTAGAATGTAAAAATTAAGTGAAGTGTAATATTTTTCTGTGCCCCATTAACTGTTTTATATCCAGTTGTATATCTCGTTGATTTGAACACAGCACACTGGTTAGATTGGCAAACTTGTACTGTATGTTAAAAAAGTTATTGCTGTATGGAGTATTTCATTAAAAGAACTCAACTGAGGTTCAAAAACCTAATCGGGAATTATTATATAGCTCAGCTGTGGCATTTTAAACAGAAACATTTAGAAATAAACTAAACAAACTGTACAAATCAAAATCAGTGAAAAGCGTTGCTATGCATGTCAATTTTGGGTCACTCGTCACAACTATAATTATAATTATTTTGGGAAAACGAAGTGTTGGAAAGATCTGAAAATGTTCACAAAAGTAATTGTTGTAAAAATACATCAAATGAAACTTAAATCTCGGAAAAATATTCAGTCCCGGCATTTTGATTTAATTTGTTTTAAAAAAAATGTCTTTCAACTGATAAAAACGAATATGTATTTTTATTGCTTTATCTGTTAAATGAAGCGTGCAAGTCGCGGAAAAATCACACAGTAAGTTAAGGTCAGAGATGACTGGTTGACATGTCGCGACTTATTTTAGGAGAATGGCTTCAACAAGAGCCATTTATGTTTGGTTATGCCGTTTGTATCGTGATGCCTATGAAGTATTGTTGTCTTCTCTACTCACAAACTACAGGCAAAGAACGGATCAAGGAAGCTTTTATGTCGCGGCTGATGTAGGCTCTACGTTGGACCACCAAGTGCGCAGATAATCAAGCCCATAATGGTTCATTCACATACACTTTTCTACACACATGTAACTTGAGATTAAAAAAGCTCCTTATTTCAGCGTTCTTTATAGAGATTTACTTCATAACTTCTAATGTCCTTACATAGTACAATTTTTATAATGTCTAGGAGTTTGTATAAAGACAAATTTCAATTTTCTTTGCGGTTTGATACTTTTTCACGTGGTACGCATCTACCATTCTTCTAATCATTAACATAAAAACATTATAGCACGCAGGTCTGTCTGTCTTTCAGAGTAAAATACAGAAGATGTCAAAATCATAAAAACCATAAAATTTGAAATTGTTTCATAGATAATGTCTGGTACTTAAGACGGAGAAAAAAATCTCAACAAGCAATTAAGATATAGATAGATAGAATTAAATTGAAAAGCAATTGTATTACGAGTCTTTTCTCATTGTAAACACTTTTCTCTTTTAGGTCATTTGGTCAATAGAAATGATTATTTTGGGAAAAAGAGTGACTTAATGATCTAAAATTGTGCACTAATGTGTAAACTTATTGGTCAAGACCTATATCAAACGATACAAAACTCTCGAACAGGATATTTTTGGAACCTTTATGTCCTAAAACATCAATGGAGTACCTTTTTAAAGTGTTTTATTGCTTTAATATAAGAAATCTACATAAAACTTCCTAGGATGGGTTATCTTTTACATATATATTTGTTTTTATATTTTATACAATCAACTGGATAATGATATTAAAACCAGTTTTTACTAATTTTTTATTACCAAATGAATGATCATGTTTATAAGTCGATTTTGACACTCCAAACACATTCGTGATTTGTTTTGGCGAACGGTAGTGTATTCACAATGCTAATGATATATCACTGCAATAAGCTTTCATTTTAAGCTATTGCAAGGCAAGACTTGTATTTTACTTATATTAAGAAAATTATAAAAAGTACAAGACATACCAAACACGCCAGTGATTGACAGTATTTTGTGGTTGATTAGAATTGCAATTGTTTAGAAAAATATGTATTTGCAAGTGCCGAGCCAGAATATTGCTGAACTTCAATGAAATCCATCATCAATTTTACAAAATAATCCTTTATGTCTATATAAATCAAACTTTGTTCATTAAGCCCTTAAAACATTACTAATTAATCATTCTGACAATGGTGTCGTGTTATGGTGATTCCAGCTCTTTAAGTGTTGAAAATAAATTGAGAACGGCTGAGGCCGGTGCCAGGGGGTGTGACAGATGTTGCGATTTTTCATAATCCCTCATGTACAGACTCGATGAAACTGCAGTCTGCAATTTTCATGTTATTTTGTTGTGATTCATACTTCCGAAGAATCACATTTTTCCAGATTTGTTTAACCTGAAGACAGTACAGAAAGAATTTTCTACCCGGAGCCAGTACAGAAACAATCAAGAGTCAATCTCAGTACTTGCATAGGCACTTAAAACAAGCAAATACGTAGGCCTTACAAGTAATCCAAAAGTAGCATTTGCCTTCAAGCCTTGTAGTTGGGTTGTAAATAAACACTTAAAAATTTATCATTATATATTCTGCCGTCATAATATTTTTTATCGTAGGTGGGCTGATGTAGAAAGTAAATAGACAAGTATCAAAAACGTCTAAATTAATCATGCGCATCTACCTTGATAATGAAATTGCGGGTGAAATAAATATACGAAAGCCGACGGTATCACTGAAATCTTGACTTAGAATACATTACTTTAGATTAACTTTCATCGCCTTTTAATAATATCAATACTATGTCATCAAAGTCATGCCAGGTCAAAACTATAAGAGTACCAATCTCCCATTTGATGACGATGATGGTGATACAATGTTCGTGCTTGTCACAGAATTTATTACACTTTGACAACAAGAACGTAACTATGTACGTCAATCCATTTTCTTATTACGGGTGCTGGTACAATGTGCGGCGTTTACGTATACTCGTTAAAAATGATCAAATATTGTTTATATATAGAACATAAAACTATTCGCCCACTCTAATTAACTATTCATCCGTGCAATAATACTAAAAAAATTATATATATCCTTAAATTAAACTGTACGGGGCTTTATTTTTGGATAATATTGGGGAAGACTTGTTTCTTGTAATATGATGGTAAGTAAAATTAATTTGTTTCAAATTATATGTTTTCATAACTTATTAAAGCTTAAAATTAACGTATTCATACATTAAGCTACTGTTGTTGTTTTTTTATTTTGTTGTTGTTGGTGTTGTTTGTTGTTGTTCCTAATCAAATAAAGATCTGGTATTCTTGATAACAGACATGGTTTTCAAAGCAAAAAATAAAAAATGTCTTGCATTTTAAAGGAATAAATTTCAGTCTTGCTTTAATTGTCAGACCAATACAATTGTCATACAACTGATAGCAATATCGTTTCAAATTCAAATATGCTTTAATTAACAGAAAAAGCAAATCTTCTTTTAATTTTCTAGTGTCATTGAAAACAAACGATAATCAAATATTATTTGCATATTTCAAGTTATAATGGTTTCTGATTCCATGCCGTTTAGGACTACTAGATTGTCTAGAATTTTCAGTTTATAAAACATTTAAGGTTAGTGTGGTTACTTTTGTATTCACGTTTACGCAATCAGAATTGTGTAAACAAATTCTCGACGAATAAGTTTTATACGAGTCCCTTGCAATGACTAAAGCAGAATTCAACATTTAACATGAAACGGTACAATTACGAATTTAGATTATCCACAGAATATCCTAAGATGTATTCATACGGAACTTATCACGGAGTTATGGTCATACTTAACAGTGGCTTTTGTCCCCTATTTACCAATTAAAATAACAAATGTTACATTAACATTATAAAAAAAAATGGGCGAGACTTAATAAAATGGAACTTGGCATAGGCATCAGAAATTATAAAGCCTGCATATCACTTACAAAATACAAATTTAAATGTAAGCAGCATATCCGTTGAGTGATAATACAGTATTCAAAAATGTATACTTGAACGACCTTACTAGAAAAAAAACGAATAAAAAGAAATTAAAAGTAATAAAAATTACCGACACAACAATATTGCCATGCTGAATGATCTACTTATTCCATTATATTGCTACTGAATAGCAAATTTTGGGAAGCCACAATAAGAAATCAAATTTACACACTGTCGATCATTTTCCTTCATGTTTTTTTTTTCAAGGTTTTCCCGTACTTTACTATTACCTTAACAAAAAAATCACGGCCGTATTTTTATGGAAGGGATTATCCGCCAGTTCACCTATTATGCTTTATGACATTCCAATTTCCGTTTTTTTTCTTTTGCAATAGTGAACTTGATGTTAAATTTTGGTTATTTTCAAGACTTAATGTATTTCGTATCTTTATAATTATAAAGGTATTTTGAATATATATCTTTGTTATTCGTTAATATTAATCTTATACACGTTTTTCTTGTTTCATTCTGAAAATTGGTATGATTTCCCTTAAAATATATTTATTACATTTTAATTCAAAATCACACATTAAAATCAACATTAGGTATTCAGTGTATGGACGCTACCGAATATGTGTTAATTCATTTGTAATAAAATGTTCAACATTTAATCAAAACAATCGAAACATCATTCGCAGTATAAAATGCTGTTTATCATTGACTCATTAAAACAAAATCGTCTTCAAAACAATGTTGGCGTTATCAAAAAAGAAGCGGGAACCAATTTTTGTAGTGCGTTTTCTTACGACAGAGGGCGCTATTTAATACTAACTGATCCCGTTCGGTGTGGACGTAAATATCACCTCATGGGAAAGATCCTATCAAACATTGTGAGAAAAAGCTGTTACTAGCTCTATATACAACAACAACGAACATGTTCTCTCTTGCATAATGCGCAACATATCATTTTTATTCTTTAAATCAACTCATTTTTGAAGATCTTTCAGAAAAGGTATGCATGTGGCATTTATGCAGCAGATTTTGAGATATTTTGCCTCAAAATTTTACTATACGTTATATATAAGGGGAAATATTTGTTAGTCATATTTGATTAGTTTTCGTAATATCAGAATCAGATTTGTGAACACTGGTCAGGGAGCGGTTATTATTTTTTACATTTTTACCAGTTAATCCCCGTTGATTATAGGGCCAATTCTAGCGCAAAAACCTAATTAATTTTGAATTATACTTCGAAACTCTTAGTGTGCTATGCAAACTGCTGTTTCGAATACATAATACACAATTTGATTTTTGTAAAATATCTACTGAAACACTGTAAGAATAAAATGTATGTCAAATTAATTTTAGAAAGCAAATTCAAATAAAGGAAATATATTTGAAAGCCAGCAAATTAAAAATCTAATTATAGTTTGCATGTTTACAGGCTTAGAACTGAAGTGTAAATTGAATCTTCGCATATTTCAATAAGAGTTACGTCTGCAAGTACAACATCTTAATATTGCATAATGATTACAACATATTAATAACAATGTCTTCATATTAATAACAATGTTTTCATAATAATAATAATGTCTTCCTATCAATAACAATGTCTTAAAAATAATAAGAATGTCTTCATATTAATTACAATGTATTCATATTAATTAGAGTGGCGGAAAATCCCTTCCATATATTTTTGTTTTGTTCCATTAAGTTGTTTAATCCGTTGTTGCCATGTGATTAAGCATATATTTCTTATAAAGATTTGCCATTATAAATATCCGTTTATTATATTTGTTTAGTTAAATATCTTTTGGGACAAAAAAAACACCCAGTTTAAAATTTTCTTTAACAATTTTTTTTAACTTTTCTTTTTCTATAAAATTTACAAGGCAGCATATTTCCTTCTTTTTGACCCGGGTGTTGTTATTCTGCTTTTCCTAGCGAAGTTTAAATTTTGGAAGCCCTTAAATAAAGCTGGTACTATTAGTCCCCTTTCCCCAAAAGGATTTCAACAAAGGGAAAAAAAAACGTACGTTGTTTTTTTTTCTGACATTTGTTTGTTTGTTTTTGGTTTTTGAACCCAATTTTAACAGATATGTTGTGCTATCTCGTCAGGCTTTCTATGATAACTCATCAGTAATTACTAGAATCCAAACAAGTAAGCAATAGCTTATCCAATAAGATTTCTTAATTTTGAGAATTACATCTGCATGATTCTTCATCCTCACACGAAAAAGTATAGTAAAGTTTTCTAAATCTTTTCCTTTTAGTTAGAGGAAATTTTGCAAATAAAAAAAGTTTGTTGAATAAAAACATTTTGCAGTTAAAAATCAAACGCCACACGTAGGTGTACTTACACACTTGTTTTAAAAGTATTAATATTTAGGTCGAATAATACAATAACCTGTATGAATGTAAAATAATTGCACTGTATATAGGGATCAATATATCAATTTGCCTCATTTTGTAGCTTTCTAAATCGTTAGTAAACCATAGCATTTCGTCAATAAACAAAATATCAGCTATTATCAGATGATTGGTTTCAAATATTACATTTCTGAATCGAATTAACTTAGGTTTAAACAATATTTCATTTCCAAATTGTACAACTTGAAAATAGAAAATATGCATATTATAAAGTTTATGCAGTGAAAAACTTAGTGTATTGGAAACCAAGTCAAGTTTGACTTATGTAAATTAGGTACTTACAATAGAAAAACATATGCACATATTCTGGTTGAGTAAATAAACTTGATAAATAATCAAGACATATTAATCAATTTTGTGGAGTATTGTTGCCTAGAAGAAACAGGGAACATTTCATTTCATAATGCTTTTATAGTAATGATAAAATATTCCAAACAGATTTCTGTATAATTTAAAATATTGATTGCAATATTTGTTATGGTAAGTTAATTTTTTTGTTTTAGATGTTTTTATATAGAATACTTACTTTTAATTTAGAATCAGTATTATATATGTACTTGTTGAAGTACATATTGCTCATTTTGACCGCAGTGTCAAGGCATAAAAGTTACTACTCTATATTTTAAGGGAAATGTTTATAAAACCTATATGATCGGACTTATGATAAAACTGTACACAACAGACAATTCTTTACCTGTTACTTCTGGTAGCTAAAAGCGATAACTTTTTACCACCGGTATTGAGCCAGGTCATCTTGCACAGACGTCCATCTGAATAAATTCGATACTTATTATGTACTAGAACAATATGTTATTTTGATATGAAAAATCTCATTATCATCACCAAAATTGATGCTCCATTTTATATGTATAAACATATATTTTAGCTAGGCTATGAAATGCCAAATTATTGTCTCTAAAAAAAAAAACACCCAAACATTATATTGAATATAAAATATATGTGGTTTGCAAATTCATATAAAATTCTATATTTAAAAATTGCATAATTATACAAGTGCAAAACATTTGTTAAACAAAATGCTACGGAAAAGTGTCGTGGAAATACAGGTAGATATTTTTAAGGGCCAGTGTTTCTCCAAATTTATAATATCATATATGTCTATTGGACTTTATACATTGAATGATTATTATTTTGAAAGTTGACAGAGAAGATCCCAAACGACAATTACTTTTAAGTAGACAATCATTAAAATCGTATACAAAATATGTTCTTAAATTTCTGACAGTTGATAGAAAAATCGACATATTTTGAAGAACCCCAACTGTTAAAAAGGCATCATTATTATTAAAATTGGTATCCGTAAACAGAAAACCCTACATAACTTGTAGAAGAAAGTTGTTTATTAAACAGTTTTAAACAAGATGTTGTGTTCTTATAGTTGACAGAAGAGGGCCCCATTGGTGTCATGTGTCAATGAGTCATGGTAAACGTATGTACGATAATTGTACTGTATACATGGATCAATATATCAAATTGACTCATTTTGTAGATTTTTAAACTTTTGTAAACCATACCATTTCGTTTATAAACAAAATATTAGCTTTTATCACATGACTGGTCTGTCTGAAATATTTTATTTCTGAATAGAATTAATTTCGGGTTAAACAATATTTCATTTAACTTGAAAATATAATTAACACAGTGAAATATTAAGTGTATTGGAAAACAAGTCAAGTTAGACTTATGTAAATTTCTTTCCATATATAAAATAATCAGAGTCATGGTAAACGTATGTACGATAATTGTACTGTATACATGGATCAATATATCAGTTAGACTCATTTTTAGCTTTTTAAACTTTTGTTTTTCCATATATAAGGAACTTGCAATAGAAAAACATTTGCACATGTTTGGTTAGAGTAATACTAAACTATACAAATCCTTATAAATAATCAAGATAAATCAATTTATTAGGAGTATTGCTAACTATATGAAACAGGAAAACATTCATATAATTCATAAGTATTTTATATAATGAAGGTTTGTTCAAAAACAATTCCTTTTAAAAAATTTTAAAAATAGTGGAAATTTTTGCTAGAAAAAATTAAATATAATTTTTTTGTTTTAAAGGGTTTTATTTTGGGCTTTGTTTTTCAAAAAATTTTTATAAAAGCATAGTTTTTGTTTGTTGAAAAAAATTTTAAAAATTTACTTTTTTAAAAAAATTTATTGTTTTACATTTTAATGGGAAGAAAAAACCCAAACGCCCAAATAGTGTAAAGTAAACATCATAAAATTTTTAAAAAATATTTTCTTTAATTTCTGCAGTTAATAGAAAAAATACAAATTTGGGAAAAACCCCAACTTTTTTAAGAGAACTTTCCATTATTGGGAAAATCGACAAACCTTAAGTTCTTTAATTTCTGAAAAATTAAACAAAAAACCCCCTTACATAACTTGTTGAAGTAAAATTTTAAATTTAACATTTTTAAAACCCAAAAATTTGTTTCTTATGGGCCCAAAAGATGTCCAATGTCAATGATCATGGAAACAAAAGCCCCGGAAATTTGCAAAAAAAGGACAAAAACCGGTAAAACGAAGACTTCGGGCAAGGGCGTATACTCCGAAACAGAAAGGAGGGAAAATTTTTCCCCAATTTAAAAAATATGTGAATTTTTTTATGGGTATTTTAATCGGGTTTCATTTTTAATATGCGGGGTAAACTTTGAAAAGAATGTTTAAATTTTAAAAAAGGGGGTTTTTTTAAAAAAAAATGGGATTTTAAAAATAATTTAAAATCATTTTTTTTGTTTTTCCAGATTTTAAAAAACCCTTTAAAATATTTCGAAATACGGGCGTTTTTTTCCACAACAGAAAAAAACTTCCATTTTTCATCCTTGTCTTTTTTTCAAACGGGCCCAACTCCATACCCGAATTTTTTTTTTTTTTTCAAAGAAATGGGAACACTTTAAAAAGGTCAGCCAGGACAAGGTTCTTAAGAAATTTAAGAAGATTAATGGAGACATTTTTAAAATGTCCCGACCCTCCGAAAAATTGGGGAAACCCCTGAGGGCCAAGTACAGAAGGCAGAGGGGCTCTTGCAAAAATTTAAAGAAACCCTTTAAAGGGGGCTTGGGTTTGGAAGGAGTCAAGGGGCGATTTTTCCTTTTCCGAATAGGTAGGGAAAATTTTTTTTCCCTATTTTAAATAATATGAAATAAAACCCTTTTCCCCAAATAAGTTTATTTAGTAGATCGGACATTGATTTTTCCAATGTAAAAATTTTAAAAAAACATTTTCCAAAGATGAAAAAATTTTTAATTTATTCAGAAGAAGGTATAATTTTATTGATAAATGGTTTATTCTTTTAGTTCATATTTGTAAGATTGGGCTACTAACAAGTGCATTTTTCCAATGTCTTCCAACTTCTTCAACTTCAATCGAAAACTGAAAATAATTTATTTCATACATTTCTTTCTTTCTTATCCTCGCATGCTTACAACAGCTAAAACAGTAAAATACTTGACAAAGAATTTGCGACTGATATAATTTGTTAATGCAAAAGTTAATGTAGAAAACAGTCTGACCGATCTGATGCAAAACATATAACCTCTCAAAGTCAAAACTATTTGAATAAGAAAAAAATGAAACAAGAATATGAGAATGTGTTTCAATAGACAAAACGTGAGTCCAGTCCACAGAAATGTGTAAATTGAGGTTTATCCTTATTATCCCCCGCCGAAAAGGCGGTGGGAGATATATAAATTGTCTCCGTCCGTCCGTCCTTCCGTCCGTCCTTCCGTCCGCCATTTTTGTCCAGAGCATATCTCAAAAGAACTTGAGATATCAACTTGAAACTACATAGGTGGATAGACCTCAATGAGAAGGAGTGCAGTGCACAAAAATGATAACTCTATCCTGCATACTTTTTGAGTTATTGCCCTTTGTTATTTTTCAAAATTAATTTTGGTGCAGAGCATAACGCCAATAGTTGTATTGTGATTTGGTATAAGAATACAGCATGTTACATGAGTTACATCCCTTTGTGTTAGTTTTGCCATTTGCTCTGTAATAAAGTTAAATTGTTCGTTGGTGATTCTTTCTCCTTACTGGCGTGGCGGCAGCTGTGTTAATAAAGAAACAACGCCTGTTCGATGCTAAAAAGACCTTTCCGTTAGCCACTCTACCAAAAAATTTGTATGGGGGCGGAATTAGCTCAATCAAGGAGTCCAACGAGGCAGTTTTTACCAGTAACTGTTTACAATTTATCTTGCAAATACAACAGTGTATAAAGGAGCCGTTACTTACACTTCGTGACTTAAACTGTAATTATGGCAACTCAGTGCATGGCGTCAGAATCTTCAATATACACTTTCTCTTGACGCCAATTTTGCTACTTACTTGGTCGATGGAGCTACTTGGTTAAAGAAGACAAGTAACAACCCGGTTCGTGGCTTTACAGACGACGGTGAGGATGTTCCTCAACAGGCACGGAGAACAGCCGCTCAAAAAGTGACACATTTAGAATTGATGCTGGGCCAAATTGCTAACTTTTGTCCTGTGATTTCTAGAAATACCATAGTAAAAAATTCTACATGCATGAATGACATTTGGCAGGCTATTCGATTACACTTCGGTTTTCAAACCAGTGGCGGTCATTTTTTGGACTTTGACGGTATAAAATTAGAACCTGGAGAAAGACCTGAAGATCTTTACCAGCGTCTATACAGTTTCGTTGAGGACAGCATGCTCACTACTACAAGTAGAATAAGCCATCATGGAGAGGTCCCAACTTCTGACGAGGAAATGACTCCAACTCTTGAAAATATGATTGTGTTGACATGGCTCAGGCTTGTTGATAAGAATTTACCAATCCTGGTAAAACAGCGGTACGGCACTGAGCTTCGGTCAAAAACGCTGTCTTCATTAAAACCAGAAATTTCTCAGGCACTTGACAGCTTATTGGACGAAATTCAAGTTTCAAATGAGGCAAAAGTACTTCGTTCCACATTCCATAAACCTGGTTATACAAAACAAAAACAAAAGCAAAAAGAATGCCCTTTGTGCAAGCAAGCCGGACGTCAGAAGTTCAATCATTTCTTAAGTGCCTGCAAATACCTACCTGAAGAGGACAAACAGTACATGACGAAGGTGCGACAAATGGCAGTCATCGACTCTGACAGTGAGTCGGAAACCGACTCTGAAAGCATCCCAAGTGCTCAAGAAACAGTCACATCGGTAACACGTAGAGTCGGCACAAAGCAGTCTCCAGCTATAAAGATGTTTCATCGGCACTTTCCTGTTACCATAACGCTTGATACCGGTGCTGAATCCAGTATGATCAAGCATTCTTTTGCAAAGTACATTGACGCACCCATCATGAAGAGTAATCAACATGCTACCCAAGCTGATGGTGTAACCCCATTAGACATTATCGGCGAAACACACATTACTTTGTCACGGGGCGCCTTTGAGTTTCAGTTGGATGCCCTTGTTGTTGCTGACTTAGATGTAGACATTCTTGGCGGTGTGACCTTTATGGCCGCTAATGATATTTCAACACGCCCAGCAAAACAGCAGATAGTCTTGCATGATCGTGAAATTGTCCATTACGGCACAACCTCTCATGCCGATTCTAAACACAGAGTGCGCAGAGCCCAAGTTTCCTTCGTGATCCGTGCTCCGGGGTCTTCACAGGTTACATGGCCTGGGTCATTTGTAGAATTGGACACCCCCGGTGATGTCGATCCCGAGGGATCATTTGCTGTTGAGCCGAAATGTGAACACAACTCTTGGTTGTCACCCCAAATTGTTAATGCCGTTGGTGGTAAGATTCGTATCGTTAATACCACTGGTGAGCCCGTAGCAACCCGAAGACATGAGCATGTCTGTAATGCAAGACATACTGAAACTATGTATGAAAGCTGTACAGACCATTTAGAAACAAAAACAATGTCAAAAAATTTTGCATTCTATCAGATTCCCCTTGCCCGTGAGTCGCTTAAGTACTGTGGAGTGTCTACACCATTTAAAGGTATCCGTGTATACACCAGATGTGCAATGGGAATGCCTGGCTCAGAGACGGCCCTCGAGGAGCTCATGTGCCGAATTCTGGGAGATCTACTCCAGGAGGGTATTGTTTGCAAGCTTGCAGATGATCTCTACTGTGGCGGTGACACACCTGAACAGCTACTTCACAATTGGCGTCGTGTACTCGCTGCACTCGATAATAGTAACATCAAACTAGCCCCATCAAAAACAGTTATCTGCCCTAAATCAACCAATGTGCTAGGCTGGATTTGGTCAGAAGGGAATTTGTCTGCTAGCCCACACCGTGTAGCTACACTTGCTTCATGTCAGCCTCCGGAAAATGTCCGCGGTTTAAGGTCGTTCATCGGAGCATACAAAGTCTTAAGCAAAGTTGTCCCTGAATGTTCTATCTATCTTGCCCCACTAGACGATTTGACAGCCGGTCATCAATCGCAAGACAAAATACGATGGGATGATCAAAGTCTCGAGCATTTCGAAAGGGCAAAACGTGCATTAAACGACCATAAATCAATCGTCATCCCCCAACCAAATGACAAATTGTGGATTGTAACAGACGGATCGGTAACCAGGCGTGGTATTGGTGCTACGTTGTATGTTATGCGAAACAACAAGCTACGATTAGCAGGATTTTTTAGTGCGAAGTTGCGCAGACACCAAGTTACCTGGCTACCATGTGAAATTGAGGCTTTAAGTATCGGAGCAGCCATTAAACACTTCAGTCCGTATATTGTGCAATCATCAAAAGCAGCATGCGTTCTTACAGACAGTCAGCCCTGTGTTCAGTCAGTTCAAAAGCTCTATAGGGGTGAATTTTCTGCCAGTCCAAGGGTGACGTCATTTCTGTCTAACGTGAGTAGATATCAGGTGGTCGTACAACATTTAGCAGGCTCTGCTAACGTACCAAGTGATTTCGCCAGTAGAAATGCGCCAGATTGTACGGAAGTACGATGCCAGATTTGTTCCTTCATACGCGCTATGGAAGATTCAGTTGTGCGTTCCGTCAATGTTGACGATATTGTCAACGACACTGCCCGCTTACCTTTCACTACAAGATCGGCTTGGCGTGATATCCAGGGTGAATGTCCAGACTTGCGTCGCGTGCACTCTCACTTAAAGCAAGGGACTAGACCGTCCAAAAAATTAACAAACATAAAAGATGTTAAACGGTACTTGCAGGTGGTTACTATTTCAAAAGATGGTGTTTTAGTTGTGAAGCGTTCTGAACCATTCTCTTCCGAGAAAGAACAAATAGTTGTACCACGTTCCGTTCTTGATGGACTTCTTACCGCCATGCACGTCAAGCTTGACCACCCTACAAAGCATCAGTTAGACTTAGTTGTGCGAAGATACTTCTTTGCTTTAGATATAAACAAGGCTATCGAGCGTGCAACTAGCTCGTGTCACACGTGTGCTTCCCTTAAGAAATTCCCCAAATCATTAGTACAGCAGTACAGATCCCCCAGAATCCGTCGGATTAGCATTCGCAGCTGATGTCATGAAGCGTAGTAAACAATTCATTCTTGTTGTACGAGAAGCCGTAACATCATACACAAAAGCTGCCATGGTTGACAATGAACAAAAAGTCACATTACGTAATGCTTTTTAGTGTGTTTAATGATGGATATGCATCCAATTCATGGTCCACCTGCTGTGATTAGAGTTGATCCCGCACCCGCCTTTGTTGCGCTTCGCGATGATGAGCAGTTAAAACAGGCTAATATAGTATTAGACATAGGTCGTGTTAAAAACGCCAACAAAAACCCTGTTGCTGAAAAAGCCATAGCTGAATTAGAGGACGAGATAGTTCGCGTCCAGCCCGGTGGCGAGTCTATTTCTGAAGTTCAACTGGCCACCGCCGTGAACCACCTGAACTGCCGTTTGAGACGAAAGGGAATCTCTTCCCGTGAACTGTGGACACAACGTGATCAGTTTACGCACAACCAAATCCCTATAAGTGATAGAGATGTTATTCTTTCTCAAAATTCTACTAGAAACAAAAACCACTCGTATAGTGAAAAGTCGAAGTGTTCGTCATATCGAAATTGTGAAACCATAGAAATAGGTGATATAGTGTACTTATACTCCGACAAAACTAAACATGCTTCTCGACAGCGATACATCGTAGTTTCCGTTGATGGTGATTGGTGTTTCATAAAGAAATTCACTGGTAACCAATTACGCTCCACCTCATACAAAGTGAAAAGATCGGAATGTTTTCGTGTGCCTTCTGATATATGTGATATATCTCATAACATCCCAAATCTGACAGAATCTGATTGTGATAGTGATTCGGAGATATGTGAAGGATTAACTGTTCAGGACGACAATGCACCTGTAACTCTTACAAATCCGTTCGATTCTGACGATGAGAGTTGTTCCCCTTTGATCGTTATGGAGCAAGTTCACGCAGATGATCACGACGTCGCGGTAGACGATAGTGTATCACATACTAGTAGACCACAGCGTTCTCGGAAACCCCCTAAGTACTTAAATGATTATGTGTGTTAATTACTTTGCAATATGTGACAACATTAATTCACCATTCCACACGAATTTAAAGTTTTGTTCAACGCTAGATCTAGTTTAATACCAAATGTTGTTTATATTGAAATAATGTTATTGTTATAACAATCTTGAAAGTGTATTTTAACTTTCTGTCGACATTATGCATGTTCAAGTTAATCCCACACATGTTTCAATATTGTTGAGTTTTTACAAAAGCTTTATTTCTTCTTTCAATCTAGTGTTATAAGTAATCACACGTTTTAGTTGTTCACTACTTAAGCAAGTACTATAGAAGTCATGTGTGTGTAATTATATATCTTTATATATATCTTTACTGATCTGATACTGTTTGAATATACCTCGTCAAACAAAATGTTTTCATTTCAAAAGAAAAGAGGTAGCGCCAATAGTTGTATTGTGATTTGGTATAAGAATACCGCGTGTTACATGAGTTACTTCCCTTTGTGTTAGTTTTGCCATTTGCTCTGTAATAAAGTTAAATTGTTCGTTGGTGATTCTTTCTCCTTACTGGCGTAACTCAAAAAGCCTTTGAGATATCAACATGAAACTTCATAGGTGCATAGATCTCACTCAGGAGGTGTGCAGTGCACAAGAATGATTAACTCTTCCTTCATAATTTTTGAGTTACTGCCCTTTGTTATTTTTCATACTTAATTTTTCACCTGAGTTGAGCATAACTCAAAAAGTGTTTGAGATATCATCATGAAATGTTATAGGTGGATAGATCTTATTGAGGAGCAATGCTGTACGCAAGAATGATAATTTCTTCACTATATAATTTTTGAGTTATTGCCCTTTGTTCTTCTTCATACTATTTTGTCCAGAGCTTATCTCAAGAAGCCTTTGAGGTATTAACTTGAAACTTCATAATTAGGTGGATGGATCTCATTGAGGAGGAGTGCAATGCACAAGAATGATAACTCTACCATTCATATTTTTTGAGTTATTGCCCTTTGTTATGTTTCATACTTAATTTTTCACCTGAGTGGAGCATTACACATAAGTGTTTGAGATATCAACATGAAATGTCAATGGTGGATAGATCTTTTAAAGGAGAAACGCTGTGCGCAAAATGAAAACTCTCTCTATATAATTTTTGAGTTATTGCCCTTTGTTCTTTGTCATACTATTTTGTCCGGAGCTTATCTCAAAAAGTATTTGAGGTATTTACTTGAAACTTTATAGGTGGGTGGATCTCATGGAGGAGGAGTGCATTGCCTAAGAATGATAACTCTAACTTCCATTATGTTTGAGTTATTGCCCTTTATTATTTTTCATACTTAATTTTTCACCGGAGTTGAGCATAACTCAAAAAGTGTTTGAGATATCAACATGAAATGTCATAGGTGGATAGATTTTATTGAGGAGGAATGCTGTGCGCAAGACTGATAACTCTTCGCTATATAATTTTTGAGTTATTGCCCTTTGTTCTTTGTCATAATATTTTGTCCGGAGCTTTTCCCAAAAAGTATTTGAGGTATCAACTTGAAACTTCATAGGTGGATGGACCTCATTAAGGAGGAGTACATTGCACATGAATGAAAACTCTATCCTACATAATTTTTTAGTTATTGCCCTTTGTTATTTTTGAAAATTAATTTTGTCCAGAGCATTACTCTAAATGCCTTTGAGATATCAACATGAAACTTCATAGGTGCATAGATCGCACTCAGGAGGGGTGCAGTACACAACAATGATAACTCTTCCTTACATAGTTTTTTAGTTATTGCCCTTTTAATTTTTTATACTTAACTTTTCACCTGAGTTGAGCATAACTCGAGAAGAATGATAACACTTCCCTATATAATTTTTGAGTTATTGCCCTTTGTTCTTTTTTCATACTATTTTGTCCGGAGCTTATCTTAAAAAAAAATGAGCTATCAACTTGAAGCTTCATAAGTGGATAGATTTTACTGAGGAGGTGTGCAGCAAACAAGAATTATAACTCTTCCCAGCATAATTTTTGAGTTATTGTCCTTTGTTATTGTCAGCCATTAGTATTCACATAGGTATCAAATTGTAATCACTTTGGCCTTTAGTTTTGATTACCGAAAGACCTCTTTAAATTGAATTATTCTGCTCTACAACATAAACATTCTTCCCATGAGAATACCCATTCGGCGGGGGGTGGCCATGTTGACATAGCTTTTGTGATGCTGGTATTGAAACTGTATGAACGGACTAAATTAATGCACCTGATGATGTTTTTGTCGAAGCGTTTATATAATATTATAAGTTATGAAGACCTTTCTGGCAGGTTATGTGGTCCTATATACAAGGATGTATGGTCATTATTGAGGCTCGTGTTATATTTCAAACAACCGTTTATATACGGCCATATAATCTGTCAGGAATATTGCCAACGAATTAATAATACCGCAAATTCCATTTTCCTTTTTAGAGGACAAATTAAGATTTGTTCATGAAATGACAGCAGCAGTGTATATAAGCTATATACACGTCGCGATTATCCAATGAAAAGCGACTTTACAAACGTGCAATATTATACAAGTTTATAAACCAGGTGTATTTTGTTTATCAGATGACAATCTTGGAACACCAAGAACAGTCGGTATCAACAATGCGCCGCTCCCAAATGCGAGAACAATAAGTAATCACATTCATAACGAAGCTGATCTAACTGAAGTTCGTAGCAAACACTTAACTCTGCATGCAATGGGCTTTGGACAATTTCTGGATCATGACTTAACGCTTACCCCAGAAACGTCAGGTAAATTTCTTCATTCGTTTAAAATCCTTGACGCTTAGTTATTTATATAACAAACTCTGACATCTGCATCAGTAATTTTATCATTTTGCTGTCTGCATATTAAACATGTCATGGATCATGGAAAAAATGCTTGAATGATCAACACTAAGGTCAGTGTTTTGTATAATAGTAATTT
This sequence comes from Ruditapes philippinarum, assembly GCF_026571515.1. NCBI lineage: Eukaryota > Metazoa > Mollusca > Bivalvia > Venerida > Veneridae > Ruditapes > Ruditapes philippinarum. Next base: position 2,709 of record NW_026855756.1, on the reverse strand, counting down.
ATTACATCTATTTTCATTTCAGCGGTAGAACATTGCTGTGACGAGGCAGAAAGAGAAGAGTAAGTTTAAGAACATGTTTTATATGTATTCATTTTACAGGAAACACTTTTATGTCTGATAATTAATTTGTCAAACAAAATGACAATCAAATGAAACTATACAGTATGTTTACTGAAGACAAACATAACTTATATATCCCTATAATTATCAGGAAAATAACCTTTTCTCAGGACAAAATATTGATGTAAAAATAATATGGTACCTTATGTTTATACAACAATGTCGAACAATAGCTATGTTCTTATAACAGAGCAGAACAGAATGTGAATTCCATTTTGAGATTTGAGCATTTCGCTTCTTATCCATTACGTGATTTCACATTATTTTGTCAAAGTCAAACAATAAAGTAATATATCATATTTAAAATAACAGTAACTGTTGCACATATGATAAAATAATCTAATAATAATAATTTTACATGACAATGAATTGAGATAGTTATAAAATAGTATTCTTTCTTTATTTTTAGCATATAATATAGATAGAATACATTGATTTCTTTTACAATAGAAAAAGAATTGCCAATAGAATTCTTACATAAGAATTATATTATATTTTAGGTGGAATTGAGCGTGTTCAAATTCTAATAATTTGTAAATTAAGACTTATAATCCGAATGGTTCTATATTGATTCAGAATGTTAAAGACCCCTGATTATATACATGTAGCTGAAAAAATACTTACATTGCGTGATTGAGAATCAATGGTATTTAGTGCCAAACACTTATTAGATATAACTATAATTATAAAATTATAGTGCTGATTAATGTGTTTTAGAACTCAGATCATCGCAGGAACGCAAAAGCTACGGACACTACAGTAACTTTTTATCTAAATCTAGATTTGTGTCTGCAAAGTATCTAACTGGTTAATGGTATATTAAATGAGATGTCATGGTGATGTTCTTTGTAATTATCTTTTGGTACATCTTACAACTTTTTAAACATACTTATTGAATTTGATCACGCTTAAATTGTTTACGTGAAACGTTGTGCAAATAAGAATCAATGTAAAAGACTTTTGGGGAAATTTTTTTAAAACATTTATTTGTTTCTGATAAATTTTAAAGGGCGGTAACATGCCCTGCTGTACATAAAAATTTCATTAAAGTTAACTTTAAAATATTTTTAATTTTAATTATTTTCGACGATTTGGCTCATCTAGAATGATCCGTTTTAAACCATACCTAAATTATCTTAGCTCGATGCGTAAGGCATTTTTTGTTATGAAATAAAGATACGGAACGATTAAAACAATGGAGAACTTGAGCTTGAGAACTCTTCATTACATGGCAACGAACTTTAACTTTGTCGTGGCGATTTAGAAGAATAGCAAATAAAGTATTTAAAGTGTCTTATTGCTAAAGTTGTGTTGTCTATTTGGCGTCTGTATACCATGCCGTGTACCTTACGTGTTAACTTACTCATTTCCAGCCAGATACTTTGTATGTGTCGTACAATACGTAAATATTTATCTAGCAGATTCAGCAAGAAATGGTCACGAAGTTGATAAAATTTGCACTATTCTAAAGGGACAGTATGACCCATAAGAATAACCTTTTCCTTCATTTCATTAGAAACCACAGTTAGAATGGGATTAGAGCATGTTAAATGCATATCACCTGAAGAAAGTAGAGCCAAATATGAAATCATTAATTATAAAGTAGTAAAACCTAAACAAAAGTAGTACTTTGACTTCCATACAAAATATTAAATCACTATAAATGTACTAGTTGTAAGACAACAAAAACAGAAAAAAAACTACAGAAGCTTAAGATGGTTATTTGTTACTGAGTAACTTTTTGAAAAAATAAAACACAACACTTAAGTGATAAAGCTTATCAGAATTAGAAATAAAATCATTTCTGGTGAATAATGGGCCTTTATTTCCAACGCTTTGTCATGTTCAATTTTATAATCATGAAATTTGATGTGTATAATATAATTGCAATTATTCAGGATATGTATGTTTTAATGGTCATAAATAATGTTTCTGCAGGAAAATGATATTTGTTATCTTAATGATTGTCTCATTACTGATCATTTAACAAAAGTTCAGATACAAATATGTTAAGAAAATAGATTTAAATATAATTTGCATTGTAATCAGATTACAATTGCAAGCAAAGGCATGATAATCAGCAATTGTAATAAGTTATCTCGAATTACATACAGATCAAGATTATCTCATGTCTGTTGGTAGTATAAAGTTGTATGTAAAATATAATCACAATGTGTTTTGTTTGCAGCATTGACAATTGTTTTAACATCATTAGTCCAGAGGATGACGAATTCCAGCCAATATTCGAAAAAGATCATTGTATAGAATTGAAAAGATCTTCCCCCGTGCTTTGTCCAGACTGTGAGCATTTTCAGTTTGTTTCCATAAAATATAAAATATAACGTAAGACATATGTTCTACCAAACAGAAAGCGAACTTATATTGATATACAAACACAATTAATACAACAGTATATAAGTAATCGGTTTCATGTATATGACAAAGCATGATAGATTGTCGTTCAGAACTCAAATAGCATAATGTTAAGTATATAATCTTTTTACCATTTCTTTTTCCTTCTGCTAGCAGACAAATTCATCTTATTTCGATAACTCAATCAACAAAACCAATCTCTAATAAGAGGTATAA
>NW_026855755.1:0-11417 GCF_026571515.1 Ruditapes philippinarum | reverse complement strand
TTTTGCAGTTCATAAGTTTTTCGTGACAACTTAACTATAGTTGAAACAATTTATGTACATGTATGCATTCCGTATCAGGTTGCACCAACTTGCTAAATATAGCAACATTTAAAAACAAAAGTGAAAATGAGAAGTTAATAGAAAATAGCACAGCGCTAATAATCTTTACAATAAAAAAAGAAATTCTTAATCGATTGATAATTATACAAAAAATTTGGATCCGAACCTGCTGTCTTGCATTGATATGTAACTAAAATTTACCACCACAACTTTACCTACTGTGTTAGCGCCGCCAGTTGGTAAATTTGTCGATATTTTAATTTATATGGCAAGCCTGCTTGACTTAAGGATATTAAACACAATACGATAACCTGTTTTACACCGTTAAAGTGGGACTTGACCACCGTGTCACTTAAATAATTATCCGAAACGCACAGTAGATTCAAATATATAATACAGGTGATACCTACGGTATACGCAGCATTTTTTACAGATAAATAATTTATTTCGACATGCATTTTCATCACGAACACTATAAATAACACGATATAAAAATCAAACATGTGTTATGCTTTCATCTAGAAGATTGCGTATGATTTTTCAATTTTCCTCACATTCAAACAACAGTTCAACAGTACCGGTTTTAAGTTTTTTTATGCTGTTAAACTTACAGAGAGTGTAATCCGGGAGTTTTTAACAACCCCCACCCCCTACGGAATGCCGTTAGGGCCATCGCCTATGAATGTGTAGATCTGAAACGCGATAGTCGATAATACGAAGGTTGAAAACTCGAAATCACGAAACTACGATGGTGAAAACGCGAAAGTACGATGATGAAAACGCGATAGTACGATGATGAAAACGCGACACAGTACGATACTACGACGATGAAAACGCGACAAACTATCGTGTTTTCACCATCGTACTGTCGCGTTTTCACCTTCGTAGTTTCGTGATTTCACGTTTATCATCATCGTACTGTCGAGTATCGCGTTTCAGATCAAACCATTCATAGGCGATGGCCCTAACGCATTCCGGAATGCCGTTAGGGCCATCGCCAATAAATGTGTTAATCTGAAAACGATAGTCGATAGTACGATGGTGAAAACACAAAATCACAGAAACTACGATGGTGAAAACACGATAGTACGATGATGAAAACCGCCGATAGTGCGATGATGAAAACGCGATAGTACGATGATGTGAAAACACGACAGAACGATGGTGAAAACGCGATAGTACGATGATGCAAACACGACAGTACGATGATGAAAACGCGATAGTACCGATGGTGAAAACGCGATAGTACGATGATGAAAACACGACAGTACGATGATGAAAACGCGAAATCACGAAACTACGATGGTGAAAAACGCGACAGTACGATGGTGAAAACACGATAGTTTATCGCGTTTTTCATCATCGTAGTATCGTACTGTCGCGTTTTCATCATCGTACTTTCGCGTTTTCATCATCGTACTTTCGCGTTTTCACCATCGTAGTTTCGTGGATTTCGCGTTTTCACCTTCGTACTATCGACTATGCCGCGTTTCAGATCTACACATTAATAGGCGATGGCCCTAACGGCATTCCGTAACCCCCTCATTGTATTGGAAACATGATTTTGTTTACAAAATAAGATCATAGGCATGATGCTATCGACTTTTGTACTACGTTCAGCGACAGATGCTTGTGTGTTTCCGAAGAAAACGTTGATAAAGTGGTAACGACGTACAGACTGTGACGTCATGAATATTACTATGGAATACCGTTAGGCCATCGTAGTTATACTTTATAATCTAGAGGGCAACAATAAGACAGTGCGATAGAACAACGACGACAAATACAACAGTGCGATGACGACAATGCGATAGTGCGATAGCGACAAAGCGATGCTGACAGTGCGACAATGCGATAGTGTGATGCCGATAATTGCGATGCCGACATTGCGATAATGCATTGGCGACAATACGATAGTGGCTATGGTACTAGAAATTTACATCCATACATAATTTTATCTATATCATTATCTAAAATAAGAGGTCAGCAATTTTCAGTAGTTTAACTGGTCAGCAGTTTTTCGCATGACGAACATGAATCAATCTTGAAGAGCACATCTATCTTGCTACATATCCATTAAATCGAATATCCAACTACCAATACTACCCATTTTACGCTCCTTGTACTATACACCGTTAGTTTTCATCAATATATAAGATGGGCATTTTTTGATACTCTGTAAACCGAGCGCCCGAACTAAAAGACAGTAAAATAAATATGATGAGATAAACAAACATTGCTTATACTAGATTCTGTGTCCACATGTTTATATATATACAATGTAGTTCTCAAAACAGCTTAAAACTTGCGATGTAAAAGGAAGAAATATTTTTTTGTTACAAGTATCAAACAATTACAACGCATTCAAAGTTTAAAAGTAGCGTTGGCTTATAGAATTGTCAATACATGTACGCGGATGAATATGATTTTAATCAATTAAAATGCTATTTTTAGCGATGTCAGGATATACAGGAAAATACATACAGATATACAGTACGATTGCGATAGCAACGATCAGAAAAATACCACAGAGCTTGCAGCCCTTTGATTATAACTTGGGGACAATACTCCGCCTTTCATGGAATGGCACTTCTGTGTCACATTGAAGGTTCCATGATACCCGCGGTTTGAATACATCTGCGGATGTTTCTAAATTCAAATTTTTCACCCTTTCATGTTAAAATGCTGAATTCTGCTTAAGACGATGCAAAGGGGCGTAGACGGTAGTTTGCACTTGACATTACCGTCCATAAACAGGGTCAATCAAACCAAGTCTGCAACATTTTCAAGTTTGACGTGTTTGGCCCTTGAGGGATGACCATTTCCGTGCTTTCATAAACGCGCCGATTAATACGTGCAAATTCATTTTTCTTTTTACAATTGAAGACAATTATTGATTGATCGAAAAAAATATCTGGAAACAAAGTGATCAACCGGAAAACATTAATCACAACAAAATAACATGAAAATTGCAGACTCGGTTTGATTGAGTCTATACATGAGGGATAATGAGTAAGTGCAACATCCCTCACGCCCCTAGATATTATAGCACAGAAAACAATAAAATAGAATAATTAAAATCGGAAAATTTTACATTATATACTTTTAACAAGTAAATTATTAACTGTGAAACGGGTGCCCTTTTGATTAACTATACTCACAACTTTTCACAGTAAATTGGCGATAGTCGATGTCACACGTTATACAAACATATGAACACCGGGTCAAGTAAAGGTAAATGGTTTAATTTACGATCTTGATTGAAATTTGAAAGTACAAAAAATACAACATTTCTTCTGTTTTTCGAATGTTCGTATTCGTTTTTCAATGTTCGATTTCGAATATTCAAATATATTTCCCGGCCCTATATTAATTCTTGAATCAATCGTTGCTTACATTTTCAATATGTATAACGAATCAACGAAATTACATGACGAGAGAACCACCACAAACATACTTCCTTTCCTTGTTGGTTTTTGTTTATCATATTTTACAGAAAAAATATACAAATTATCGACGGGAAATATGGGGACAGGGAACATATTCGAATGATGGACCCGGTCAATTTTTTAATAACTCAGACATGGTGTTTTGAAGGTACTGGAAACTTCTGATATTTCTCTGTCATTGTAATTCTTTCTCGTTTGTATGTAGGAAACGAGCAGTATTTTTGTTGTTTTTTTACCCGAAACTAAGCATTTTGGTAGCTTTGTATGTATTTGTGACTCTCCGAATGGAGGTGAAAAAGTTAAAACAAGTAAGAAATTCCGGATAAATTTTGTAAAAAAAATCTAAACGCATGACAGACACTTTTTTGGTCATTTTTGAAAATGCCATAGCTTGCACTGCGTGTAAGTGATACTTTTTAAGGAATCGGGCGGATTCTTGAGTATGCTGCACCTTCATGAAGATTGCCCATATTGGTATATTTTAGGTGTGATTTTGGCTGGGTGGGGGTAAATATAAATTGCTGTCAGTCATTTTTTTAAGGAGCAATGCATGCAAACTATTATTTTCTTCAATGTATGTCATAAATCATTGAATAATGCTGTGCAACTGGTTATCTGCCTGTGAAACAGATTTTAAAATATTTGGAATTGTGTTTCTAGCCACACTGAATTACAAAATTGTTCATTTTTAGGTCCCCTGCCCCCTATGTGTTTTGATTTAATGCAAATGATGAGTACTCTTTAAGGGGCGGTAACTTTTCCATTTTCGCTTCAACTAGAACATATCCTTCTTAAATTGAGGTTAGTATCCTAAACAAATGATAATTTCGCGCAGGATTGATTCCGTATGATTTGATGATGGGCCACTTAATTCTTACACTCCTGCCAATCCTGGTAAATATAGTACCATCAGAATAAAATTGAAAATTAAAACATTCCACAGACCATTTTGTAATGACACTAAAACATTTTACAAAAATTGACTATATTTTCCTTTGGATAGCAATTTAATAATTTATAAAAAAAAAATCAAAGAAAAAATGTTGTTTTTTGTATTGATAATATTTTGCCATGGCAAACTTTTATGTAATTGCCATGGACTTTCCATGGCAAATTTTTGCCATGGAATTTCTATGGCAAAAATTTGCCATGGCAAAATGAAAAAAATTAGAGATTGCAATAAAAACATAACAATAGCACCAATAACATGTCATAGGATAAGTTTTAGAATGTTTTGTGCTGTTTTAAAAAAATAATTGCCATGGCAAAAGTAGGAAAAATCTTGCCATGGCAATTCTAATTTGCCATGGCAAATTATTTGCCATGGCAAAATGCCGAAATGCCATGGCAAAACACACTTTGCCATGGCAAATGCAAACTTTCAATGAATTTTTACAAAAAAGTATTAAAGATAGAAAAACAAAACATATTAACTTTTAAACCTTTTAGTAAATATGACAATTTAAGATAGTTTTCATTTTTTTAAAGCGCGTAAAAAAAGGGGTTGAATTTGCCAAAAACTGGCGCGGCAAAAAGAAACCGGCAGCTATTATATATAAAAACACGACTCATAAGATCAATTTTAATATAATATATATGATAACACCACTTTTTAAGATCAATTATGATTTAATATATATGAAAACACAACTCATAAGATCATTTTTGATTCACTAAATATGAAAGCATGACTCATAAGGTCAACTTTGATATACTTTATATGATAAGACCACTTAAAAGATCAATTATAATTCCATAAATATCTCAACAAGACTCATAAGATCAATATCTGGGGCCCTAGATTATTTTGTTTTCATTTACAATATGCTTCATATGTAATAAGAAAGTATTTATAATGCATTTAGAACGTTCCCGGGTGTGTATTGTATAGATGCCATTTTCTTTAGGCTGCTACGAAGCTTATTTATTTTTCAGCAATCTTGAAAAATATTTCATATCATATTATGTTTCTAGGAAAGGACAATAATACATTTTTGGCCGTTTTCGTGTGCAGTACATGTCAATAGCTTAACGATTCTAAGATGCCAACTTCCGGCTGCTGGATGGCTAGACTGCCACGAATCTTTTTAATGTAAATCGCTTTCTCGTGGTATAAGAAACATGTTTAAAACTCGGCCGAACTTAAAGTTTTTTTGCACTTGGGCCGATTTGGTTAAGGGACGAAACATTCTGTTTGCATTGTTAAAAGTGGTTTCGTTAATTTTTGACAAAACTTATAACTCATTAAATCAGCGTAAAATAATCTGTACGAGAATGTATTATAGTAAAATGAAACTCATTAAAACACGGCCTCCGGTCGAAAAACATTTGTCTTCTTTAAGGATTGACACTTTTTATTATAATATTATAATAGTGCATTTTCTTGCCGTTTTAGTATGTCTTGTTTACAGTTTATGGCTCTAACAACAATTCTGCATTTCTTTTTTGTTTTATGGCAGAATTCAAGATCTTTACTCTGCAAAAGCATGACACATGTTTTTTTATAAATAATTTAACAACATATGTGAGGGAATCCGACACATACATGTATTCTAAAGAATCAATAATCGTTATAATTTGCTTTTCATAACTATTTCAAATTTAGAATGTGAAGATTATATTTATAGAGAATATAAATGAACGTCTTTGGCTTAGAAAGTCTTATACTAAATACGTAAACTGCTCTACCAAAATTATTTTGATTAACTTTGTAAGATTTAATATCGTCAACTCTGCTCTCCTTTTTGTCCTGTTCAGTCTATTTTATTGTTTACATATACCCATTTTAATCGAACAATGTTTCTCAATTAGAGGGAAATTAATTGAGGAAATCAATTTAAAAATGCTCACTGATGTACAATTATAACCAAACGCAAATGATTTACAGACAGTTTGTACTTTCGATTTCCACAACCATTATAATAAGTATAAAACTTATGTACTGTATTCAGCTGGTCTTTAATTAGATACATTTGTATAAAATATTGTCTTCAATTCCTAGCATTACATTACTATTTGTTTACATGTTTTAAGTTCTTAGTGTAGGTTAGGCCGAAATACCGTGTTCTTACTATTGTGTACAAGGTCATTATCTGAATACTGAAGCTTATGGCCGAAAAGTTGCGATTGTGCGATTCAATTCATTCAACTTCATTTTACATTTTAGAATAGAACACAGTGACATACTATCGCTGTTTAACCCTTACCCCGCTTGAACCTTATCCGTGTAGTCCGACCACGCTAGGACTAACTTAGTCGTTGACCTACGTTTTGCAGGCACCACATGTGTTTTCTTTTCAGATATGCTTAAATAAACGCTGTTGGAAAAAAGGTATTATATTTGGACAAATATATGGAGAAACTATCATGCGCTTTAATTTGGCTTACAAATTAAGTCATTGACCTTATTTTGTATGTATGTGCGTTGTTAATACACTTTAAGGCCCGGTCACACCACCTGAACTTTGTTTGAGCGTTCTTTGAACGGTAGGGAGAGGTGAAATTTCGACAACGCTCATGCGCATGCGGGTGTTGGCTCGGCAGGGGTTGAACGGCATACTGCTTTTGAGTACGGAGCTGAACGGATCGATTTGAAAGAAGTTCTGATAGATTTGTGATAGAAGTCGATAGTTGATGTTCATAATGCTACGCGGACAAAAGAAGAGAAAGGCTGGAGAAGGAAAGGCAGCACACTGATGGTGTTTTTGGGAACCCTTCAGGCGAATTGCATTTTTCTGTTTCAAGAGACCCGGTGCCTTAGGGTGATTGCCACTTTGAGACCAGGGTCCAGGCTTGCTCGGTAATTGGTTTCTTGCTTGGTCGATCTGGGGATGAGCCTCTGTACAACTTCATCAAACATGTTTGGTGGCATCCTCATGAAGTGCTGGAAGGCTCGGGGATCCTCATTTTTCAGCCTTACCATCAGCTTGTCATTGAGCTCGTGTTTAAGCATTCTCTGTATCCACTTTCTGACCAACACAATTATGTCTCTCCTTCTTCTCTCTCTCTTCTTCTTCTTCTGCCAAAAATTTGTTGCAATCTGAGGAGGTTCTTATTTTGCTGCTGGACTAGTGCACCAATCATAGCAAGTCTCTCAGCATCCATGGCAGTACAGTTTTACTGTAACTTTGAGCAAATTCGATGTAATGAGGTCTGCACACCAACGCAGCTCGACTCCAAAAGGGCTACTGGTCTATTTTCTCTCTGTATTTACAGCCAAATTCTTGTCCCGCTCCGACACCCCCATACCAACGCAAAACCAAAGTTCATAGCCGCAATTGATCGCTGCTTCAACACCGGACACGGTTCCAGCAATCCCTTGTCCGGTCGTAAAACGCTTACAACCGCTCCACCAACGTTTGTGCGACGTGAAATCAACGCTCGGGCAAATCTCGGAAGCGGAGGTGGTCCAGCGGTCTAGATTTCTGCTACGTTGGCCTAGCGGACCCAAACGACCACAATCTTACGTCTAAAACATAAACAACATAAAGCGCATACCACCAGAACCCATATCTAAAAAAACAATACAAAACAAAACAGAATATAATTTCATTTTGAATTGTCCTGAGTACATAATCATAGAAAATGGAAAATGAAACAAAATATTCATCAATACATTAAATTAACATTACAAACTTGTAATAAATTAGTAGTGCATTTTAGTTAACAATTATATGCCCCACTTCATATATTGGCACAATCAGGCTTCATTTTTTCATGTAAATATGTAGTCTTTGTGTAAAAAAAAGAAATGTATAAATGCCAAAACGAAGTTTTGTTCAACATAAAGTTTAAGTCTTCCCTAAAAAACAACAACAAAAAAAAAACACAACTTTTGTAGATTAAAATCTTGAATTAAAATTCAGATAGGTGAAGTGAACTCACTTGCTTATTATATGGTATTCCTTTTTTTTGCTCAAGGGAGTTTGTGACATTATTAAACATACAATAAATCTAATATAAAACTTATATCAAAAATATAATTCTTTAGCAACATAAAAAACAATTACTGGCGAATGATTATCATACCCCTAAATTATTGTTCAAAATTTTACTTTTTAACCACGACTAACATAATTATTCAATCCAGGAGAGAAATGTTCGACACACAAATACGTTGTTTCTGTTTTCTTTTCGAGAATGAAACCCATTAAGAAAATGCGAGGGTTAGGTTTTTGACATTTAATTTGTTATAATTATAAGCAAAAGAAAGCTATGATTTTGTAAGTTTCAAACTCATAAACGAAAATGACTATGCTGAAAATTGGAGTGAGTTTAATTAAAGGTAAAACATATTTGTGTTTTGTTTCAAATCCTTAACAGTCATCATAAATGTCTGACTTGATATCTATTTAACATATATCAAGTTGGACATTATTGATAATGGTATTGGAATTTTCCATGTTCCCTTATATTTAACAATAAAAGGTAAGCCCATGTAACTTAGCTTACAAGCAACCCCACACAAGAATGCTTGCACACATGCAAAAACACACACAAACCTCTTATACATACACAACATATACGTTTTTTCATTAATTGAACTAGCTTTAAATGTCGGAATAGTGTTTTCCATTGATAATTTATAGGTTGGAATTTTGAACTCATTAAAATCGTACAAAATGGAACATATATTATTTACAGTTTATCGCATAGATAATTGCATAAATATGCACTTTAATAAAACAGTGGACATTCTCAAAGATGTGAGTTGGCTGGACTAGTCCATTTAAGACATTCAGAAGGTTAAGAGTAAAAACAATCGTTGGAAAAAGCTTATATCAACTTTTATTACGGGGAAAAAGAAATTAAAGCAATTTCAGATCTAGTTTTACTATCAAGAAAGACAATGTCTTGACAATTTTCGCCAAAATAATGAAAGGGCTTGTCCAGATTAAAAGATGAAGAGTCCATTAAAGATATTTAGCGGCGTAATGTATAAGTTGTTATGATATCACCCGTTGATTTAACTTTTGGTGGAGCGAAAAACATAACAACAACAAACACCACAGAGCAGACAATCAACCATCCACCTTCAGGGACATATGCATATATTTGTCTAAAACAGGAAATGTATAAAGAAAAAATGTACATATGATAAAAAACACAAGAAAAGAAACATGTTAGAACCAATAGCAAAGAAGAAAAAAAGTCTCCTATAAGAACAAATCCATATTTACTTTTTTTTCCAATTTCTTAATTTCTTAAATATGATAAATGTTTTCAATTTTGTTATGTTTATTAAATCCAATAATAGAATTAGTTACGCCGATATATTTATGTTTTCCTCCTTCAATAAGAAAAGGAAGTTATTTGTTATCAAGCAGTTCATTGAAGTCATAAAAACATGCAAGTAAATCAATACCTCCAATTGCACATTATTAGTATTTTGAGTCATGTATAGTTTTTATTTAGTTAATGCATTTAAACTCCTTTCTGTTGAGGAGGACACCAATTTTCCATGACCTCAAAAGGGACAAACATTGTTTCCACATTTTTATACCTTTATGTCTGGCCAAATTATGATGTTCTGTTAATTGTTATTTTTTACCAAAAAGTAATTAAAGATATTATACTGCATTAGTGTCACTAAAATAACTGACATTTCTTTTAAGAAATACCATACATAATTTATTCATTATTTTAGTCAAATTGGACACATTCAGTAAGAAATTAACAGATTTAATACATTTCTTTGATTAAAATATCTTTATCAAAGATGACATTAATTATACTTTTAAATGTAAAATACGTGCAAATAATGTAGTTTACAACTTTATATGACACTTTTTCATAATCCAGATGTAACATATATTTAGTAATGTATCTAGCTAATAGAGCATTATTGAAAATAAAGCAATGTTCCCATAATATATTAAAAAAAATCGGTTTTCTGTCTATCGAGGCATTGAGACATACTGGTTTTAATAATCCGTTTTTCAAATATTCGTTCATTACTTTTGTTATTTTATAATTAATAAACTATGGTCCTTTCTAAAGTTCTACTTCTACTGTTAGATATAGATAACAATGAATAAATAAATATATTTTAAGTCAATGAAAACAAATCTGTCTTATTGTTCCATATAACAGTTACAAAACTTTAATTTAAACCGTAATAACTTTCAAACAAAGCGGTGTTTTTATTTGTCTTGAACATCATTACTAAATTTTGGATTACTTTTCAAACATGGTTAATTATATACATATTACGTTAATCAATTTTAGTAAAATCTGCTTCAATCAAAATATTGTACAAAATTATCTATCTGCCGCAACTGCTGCAGTGAGCATACGAAAATAGTAGTTATCTGAAAAATAAAAGATGATAATTGATAAATTGTATGAAACTTTTATCTGATAAATTAACGATAAACATGATAAAATTGATAAAATTTATGAAATATTATCTCATAATAAACGCATATTTCATATGCATAATGCGTAAAATACAAATGATTGAAACAGCTGATGTCAAGTGTCATGTGATACCTGTAAAAAGGTTGCCCGTAGTTTCACTTCAATGTTGTTTTATTTTTCTGATCCTTCGGGGTCATTTAATCCAACACGTTAAGTGTTGAAAATTGAGAACCGCTTAAGTCAATGCTAGGGGACAAATGGGCACTTTTTATTATCCATCATGTACAGACGCAATCAAACTGAGTCTACAATTTTCATTTCAGATAGTTATTGTCCGTTTAAATAATTCCTCCACGCTTGAACTAATGTTATTTGCTCTTTGTGTTTGACGGACACTGCGCCGGGGGAGTGAAGGATAGATACCTACTTTCTCTGCCAGGATTACAGCTTCATATATCTCATGATAAAATATTTCTATGTTGACTCTCTTCTCCTCTAGGACAGACTTTACCACTTGGATGTCCTTGAAGGCAGTGGCAACCCCCAAGG
>NW_026855754.1:0-23766 GCF_026571515.1 Ruditapes philippinarum | reverse complement strand
TTCACATATTGATTGGTTATAACTAGTAGGTCATTTTTAGCTTACCTGTCACAAAGTGACAGGCTGAGCTTTCGTGATCGGTTTTTTATCCGGCGTTCATACGTAAACTTTTACTTTAAATAACATCTTCTCATAAACCACTAAGCCAATTTCATCCAAACTTCACAGGAATGTTCCTTTGGTGGTCACCTTTAAAAAATTGTTAAAAGAATTTAATTCAATGCAGAACTCTGGTTGCCATGTCAACCAATAGAAAAAACTTTAAATACCTTCTTTTAAATAATCCAAAGAGCTAGAGCTTAGATATACAGCATGAAACATCTCCTAGTGAGTGTCTATCAAATTTGTTCAAATAAAAGCCCTGGGGTCCAAAAGATAACCCTTATTGATTTTTTGGTCACAAGGTCAAAAATAAGTCACAATAACGTGGCCACATGACTAATTGGCTGCTGATAGGGGGCATACATGTTTTACAAACATTTCTTGTAAAAGTTAAGTGATATATTTTTCAGTTTTGATTATGAAGATGCTGACTATGAGACATCTGATTTAGTAAAGGTAAGTTCTTTAGTAAAATACAAAAATGCTTTACATCAATAGGTCAATATTTTTAAAGATGACAAATGCCTACAACTTACTTTAATTACACATTAGCTTAAAATGCTTTTTTTTTTCTTTGCTTTCATGATTTCTAGATATTGAAAGATACATGTTTAAAATCACTAATAAAAATGATATTATGATCATCTTCATTAGGACTGTTGATCAAATGTTTCTATGTCAGACTGATGGAAAGTCATTGTTGCTTATACATGTACCTTGAATCTTAAAACAATACTTGTTCCTGGATTTCACAATAATCTTACAGGAATTAACATTTTCTGTTACCATTTTTTTTTCCTGTTTAATAATGGTTTTTTATTGTTAAAACCAAATGTACAATATTTTTAAGCTTAAGTCTTTTTAACTTGATCAGATCAGGCAACTTTATTTGTCTGCACGCTTGACTTAATAGGGTAAGTATTGTGTTTGTAATCCAGTGTAGTCACAAGTTTGATCCTCGGGGCAAAGCAAAATTAGTCACACTTGATCATAGACATTCAAACTAATGTGTCATAATTCTCTCACCTATCATGTTGGATAAGTTGTCAGTTATTGTCAGAGAAATAGGTAATTACTGGTAAGTTATCCTGTAATTTACCAAGATATTACCCAAAATATCTTAAAATCAGTATAAAAACAAGACAAGCCTCTTTATTAGTATATACTACTTACTTAAATTTCATGAATCATTTATTTATTTCAAATGAAAGAATCTGAAAGAAAACTTATAAATTCAGTAGTAATAAGAAATTGTTGAATTTTACTTTTCTTTGAACAGGTAAATTACTTATTGAATGGAAAGGAAGTTGATGAACTGACAATGCTAGTTCATGTATCACGTGCTAGAGACATAGCTGTGAGAGTCTGTGAAAAACTTCAGAAAAATATTCCCCGCCAGAATTTCCTTATAGTGATACAGGCTGCAGTAGGTAGTAAAATTCTTTGTCGTGAGGATATAAAGCCGTACAGGAAAGATGTTACAGCTAAATGTGTAAGTTTATCTTCTTTTACCACTAAAGTGCCCATTATACTAGTAGTAGTATTTGTAGGTCTTTACCACTGTTAGATCCAGGCAGTTGTATGTTTGTACATGTATATATTTGTCTCCTTCAGTTTTTAGTCCCTATAAGTTTTTCTAGATGTGACTAAAGGTTTTCCCTTTGCCTGTCTGTCCAAAAGTTCTTGATCCAGTCACAACTAAAAAAAATGTATAAAAGTTAGGTTGATGATACCTGGTGATAGAAGACCATATGGAGATTATGAATGTCATTTTATTATAGTTTGTGAGGGAGGAGGCTATATAGTTATCACTTTGTCCAATCTCATCTCAGTAACTGGTAGAGATTATTAACTTGAAACTTGACATATCAATGCAATATCACAGTGCAACTATCTATATCAAGTTTCATAACTCTTATAGTTAGTTTACCATTATTATGCCCCTTTTTACTTAGAAAATATCCCAAAATTGTTCCAAAGTGGCTATAGCTTTATTGTTTATGAATGAATTGTCTTCATCCTTTGGAATGTTCCTTCAAGTTGACTAGACTGACTTTGACCTTGACCTACAAGGTCAAATTATTGAAATATATATCTATCTTATTTCACAAGTTTAAAGATTTTTAAAGAACATCATGCTGTTAGAATTTTCATTTTTGCTCCTGTATTTAATTTTAGCCCTTTTCTTGAACATTTACATACTTTGCATATAGCAAACTATACCAATACATGTTTTATTGTAGCTAGAGAAGGATTTACATAGCATGTTTCCAGACCATTCTATTTGAAAGACCCTGCCTAGAGTCAAAATCTTGTTGATCAGCATGTGTAGTTTTACTTGTATATTTATTGTGAATTTATAGAGTAATTGCCCTTTACTTAGTGAAAACAGTTCAAAAATGTTGTGTCATTTTTTGGGGCCTAATAAAATATGTAGAATTTTTATTTAATTTATTACAGTATGGTGGTGACATATCTAGGAAGACAAAGCTTTTAAAACAACAAGCTGAAGGAAAAAAGAAAATGAGGTTGATAGGTCGTATAGAAGTTCCTAGAGACGCTTTTATTAATATATTGAGAAAATAAGCTGTCATACTTTGCTACTATTGTTTATTTATTTTGTTGATCAATAAAGAACATTGTTAAATTACAGGGGTTTTTTTTCAATGAAAAAAAAAGTTGACTGTCAAGAATAATTAATTATTTATTTCAATATAAACAATAAAAATGAGGAAATTCTAAATTTTTTTTCATGCATAGCTCAAAAATATTTGACCTGTAGGCCTGAAAGTTTACAAGAATGTTGGTCAGCATGTGTACTTATGCACCTTGGGGTTTTCTTGTGGATTTAATCAATATTAGTTCTTGCCCTTGACTTAGTAAAAGATTTTTAGTTTTCAACTTGTGTCATGTGTAGCCCAAAAAATATTTGACCAAGAGTCATAAGATTGACAAAATTGGAGTGTGGAGGCACCCATGTTCTATCGACACATTTCTAGTTTACAGCAATATTTCTGGTGCTGTCTGTCTGATATTTATCTCTTTTTAGCTCACCTTGCACTAGTGCAGGTGAGCTTTTAGGATGGCCAATCAAATGGCGTCCGGTGTCCGGCGTCCGTCCACATTTTATTTAAAGGACATCTTCTAAAATACCACTTGGCCAATATTAATGAAACTTGGCAGGAATACTCTTCGTATGAAGCTCTATCAAGATTGTTCAAAGAATGCCATTCCATGCTAAACTCTGGTTGCTATGGCAACTAAAAGAAAAAACTTAAAAGTTCTTATACTTCAAAATGGAAATGGCTAGAGCTTAGATATTTCTCACAAGGCATGAGCTTGTTGGTTTCTACAAAGTATAATCAAATTATGGTCTACAGTTGAAAATTGTCTCTGTTTTGAAGGTTAAATGTTTTTTTTATTGCAAGATTGTATAAACTGTCTTTGTAGGGATAAATTGAAAGAGTATCTTGTATTTTTTGTCTCAACAGACATTGTTTTGAGGATTTTTCTGTTAAAGCATTAGAAAGATGAACATGTTGTTGAATGTGAATGTTAATTCAAAACAAAGTCAATCAGAATAGCCCAATTTCAGAGATACAGTGTAGTTGATTTCCCCATTAAATAATGGATTCTTCCTTCAATTTCGTAACATCATCAGAAAGGAGACTGTGTCATGAGAATGAACATAATTTGTTATGTGGAATGTGTATATATTGCTTAAATAGTATTGCTCAGTGAATTTGTGTAAATTTTAACATATCAGATTAATTACATCTGAAGATAAATAAAGCACTTGAGTATGTATTTGAGCCTTTTTTTTGAACTTTTAAATTCACTAAATTGCGAAAGCTTCTGAGTGCCTCCAGCCCCCTGAACCCCTAGCCAGCCCCCTGGCCCCCAACTTTTTCTTTCAGTATTTTCAGTTTCTGTAACTTTTACCCCTACATGTACACATGTGTTTATCACCTCAATAAATGTAATTGAAAATGGAACAATAATTATGGTAATTATCCATGTGCTAGAAATACTTAATTATCTTTATCATCATGTTAACTAAGCAAGAAGCTTATAATTGCCTAACCTTACAATAGTTATCAATTTAAACTTGAAAATCTACTCTAAATGACTTCCCAAACAGTAATTTCTGAAAACATGAAAATGATTCGTGTAGAAAAATAACACAAGAAAAAACTGATTTGACTCATGAAAATTTTTGGCCAAACAGTCTGCCACGTGAAATTCTGACCTTCCTGAGATCCCTGCTGTATATATATATTCTCTTTTTTTTTCTTCTGTAATATAAAACATGCAGATATATATGGAAAGGATTCATACTTTGACAAAACTAATGTGACAAGACAGACCGATTAAATTTATAAAAAGGAAACGTTAAGATTTGTTCAAACATTTCTTTGTTTGCTTTTAGAAACAGTAAAAAGTCGAGCGTTGCCCCCGCCCAGCAGTAGCTCTTGTTATATGATTAATCCACTTAAAGAAACTGATTTATCCACTATAAATAATGATTTGTCAATTTAAATAATAATTTATCCTCATTAATAACCCCTCCCCCCCCCCCCCCCCCCCCAACAACACACACATAATATGGATGGGGCTTTAAATACTGGCTTCACATTGTCAGATCAATTCAGTTGATCGGTCCATCTCCATTGCGTCTGCTTTATATACTCTGAAGGATTTTTATCTAACTTGGCTCAAATTTTCACCCCGTCAATGTGAAGAACCCATGCCAATGCTGTATCAGATCAAGGTCACTGTTGATGTTCATATGTCAGATATTCACCTGCAACCAGGCCGTGTGCAAAAGCCTTGCTGCTGCTGCTGCTGCTGCTGCTGTGCAGATTCAGGTCAAGTCGTCCTTGAACTCGAAGGTCAAATATCAAACAGTTTAGTGTCTGCTTTTTAGCTTAACTAAAAAAGTATACGGTTAGCTGTTCTTATCTGTGTCCAGATTTCAGATTTAAGTTTTTGTGCAGTAAAATATTTTTAAACATAATTATGCCTCCCTAAGAAGAAGAGGGTGTATATTGTTTTGCTAATGTCGCTTGGTCGGTCTGTCCTTCTGTAGACCACTTGGATTACGGTGATTATCTTCAAAACTTTTTATCACAAAGTCTTCATATTTCACATACTTACTGGTCATTACTAGTAGATGCCCCTATCGATTTTAGGGTCAAAGGTCAAGGTCACATGGGCCTTAAATGTCAGAATGGTTTCCGCTGATTATCTTGAAAGCTATTTATCACAAAGTCTGGTTTCCGCTGATTATCTTGAAAGCTATTTATCACAAAGTCTTCATATTTCACATAATGGTCATAACTACTAAATGACTCCAACTGATTTTGAGGTCACAAGTTCAAAGGTCAAGGTCACCCTAACCTTAAATGTCAGAATGGTTTCCTCTTATTATCTTAAAAACTATCAATTGCAAACTCTACCAAAGTTGTTCAAGTAATAGTCCTGGGGTCTTCTTCCCTGAATTGACAAAGGCTAGAGGTTAGATATTTGGCATGAAGCATTGTGTAGTGGAACTCTAACAAGATTGTTCAAATTATAGCCCTTAGGTCAAAATTGGCCCCGCCCTGGGGTATAGGTTTTCCTTATATGTATATATAGTAAAAACTTTAAAAAAATCTCCTTCCCTGAATTGACAAAGGCTAGAGGTTAGAAATTTGGCATGAAACATTGTGTAGTGGACTTTTACCTTATTTGTTCAAATTATAGCTCTGGGGTCAAAATTGGCCCTGTCCCATGTGGGGTCATAGGTTTTCCTTATATGGATATAGAAAAAAACTTATTCATATCTTCTTCTCTGAATTGATAAAGGCTAGAGGTTGGATATTTAGCATGAAGCATTGTTTAGTGGAACTCTTCCAAGATCATTATAGCTCTGGGGTCAAATTTGGTCCTGTTCCGGGGTCATAGATTTTCCTTCTATGTATATTGTAAAAACGTCTTGTCTGAAGGTGCAATGCTTAGAGCTTAGATTTTTGGTATATACATGGTCTTTCAAATAAAATCTATTTGAAAGACCCTGGTATATATATATAGGTCATCATATAGTATCATATATAGGTCCTTTGTCTATAGTTGTTCAAAGTTTGCTCCTATCGTTTAAATTGGCTCTTACACAAATTACAGGATGTCTTCAGGTAAGCGCTTTTGGGCCAATGGCACCCTTGTTTATTATAACTTCAGTATTTCTTATCAACTTCTTTATTACTTATTAAAAGTACTGTATATCTAGAAATTTTCACTGAAACATTAGTTCGCGTTTTCGCGGGAGGCGAGCTTTCACACATTCATATAGACCGCAAATTTCGTTAATATTACGTCACTGGGGTAAAGAGCATATATATTCTACTAAAATCACAATTGGGTTTTTGCTATACCCGCAAATATATCTTTAAACTTTATCTAAAAACAATCAACATGAAAAGCTGCGGTCTCATTCCCCGCAGAGCCCAGGACCACCCCGGTAAGTTACTGGGATGATCCGTGAAGATTTTGGGTGAAATTATTGTAGTGGTCACACTTACCCCATTAGCACTACGGTAATTTCCAACTAGCCACCCAGGATGCGCTCCGGACCATCCAGCAGAGCCCAGGTGAAGCTACAGTTCATGCCGGTGTTAAAACCCCGGTCGTTCCCGGATGACGCCGGCAGAGCCTTGGTCGATCCAGGCAGAGCCCAGGACGATCCCGGCAGAGCCCCGGTGGATTGAAAACGCACGAAAATGATTACGTTCATATATACTTTTCATTTGATATAATATCTATTGTTCCAGAACAGCTATTCCTGATGATTTTCTGAATAATCCTTATGCAAGACTGGACAGAAGGGAAACGGGGAAGAGTTTTAATACAAACAAGTGCAATCATCGCAAATTGTCGTGATTCTTTTGAATTGAACCGGGCTTTGCCGGGGCTCTTCCAGGATCAACCATAGCTCCATCGTCATCTTCCGGGGCTCTGCCGTCATTCAACGGGGCTCTGCCGGAATGCCAGCAAAACTATACGACCCGGATCACTCCGGACCACCCGATGATATTAAATTTTTAATTCCATCCGGGGTCGAATGCCGGATGTTCCCGGATTATCCCGGCCGTTCCCTGCAGAGTTACGGATGTACTCCGCTTGTTCCCGGATCACCCCGGACGTCTTCCGGGGCTCTGAGACTGCAGCTTAAGATATAAGATACCATTCTGACATAGTATTCTAAATAACCAGAAAAAAAGGATAAAAAAAACAAACAACAACAACAACAAAAACAACAAAAAAACATTCAATATACATTCTTTTAAATGATGTTATTTGCATTTAAAATAATAAAGTCAAGACAAATAATCGTTTTGTTTTATGATTGACTATATAAAAACAAATTATTTGAATTAACGTTAAAAATGCACAGGAATGCTTATCCATAAATGTAATATTCGCTATTGTGCTTGTAACAAACAATAACACCTTCCTTTTTAGCGAGTAATATCACATTCATTCAAAGTATGCAAACTGTAAATAAAATGTATTGTATGATTTTATTTAATCTGCAAATAATGGATATTATCAAAAAGCAAGACCTTTTTCAAAGTGAAATTTTATCTTGAAATGTATATCAGTTAAGCAGAGGTAAAAGTGATGCATCATAGTACTTCATAATAACATGATGATAATCTAAGTGATTGAAGCTACAAGTACAAATGTTCATGGATTTGTCACATGCCACATTTTGCAGATACAAACATTTACAGAAATGTATTCACCGCGACAAAGGCTTTCTTAAAAAGCGTGAAATAATTTTTAGGAATACAGTATCTACTTCAAACTCCAAATACATGTATATGTTTCTTATCATCACTAACATAATGTGTGACAAGATTCATAACTCAAGCACTCATTGTTTTCAGAATTGTTCCCATTTTAACTTAGACTTTGCTAACAATATAATTTTTATGCCCCCGAAGGGAGGCATATTAAAATCGCACTGTCTGTCCGACTGTCTGTCTGTCTGTGCGTCCCACTTCATTCGTGTCCGGAATGTAACTTTGTCATACATTGAGGAATTTTGAAAAAGCTTGGCACAAATGTCTACCACATCAAGACGATGTGTCGCGTCCAAGAACCACGTCCCTACCTCAAAGGTCAAGGTCACACTACCATTTTGAAGTTCACTTTATCGCAATTAGAGTTAATAGGTACACACAATCGTGTCCGGGCTGTAACTTTGTCATGTATAAAAGGATTTTATCATAACTTGGCATAAATGTCTACATTAAGACGACATGTCGCGTTCAAGACCCCTGTCCTTACCTTCAAGGTCAAGGTCACACTTATAGTTTGAAGGTTCTCATTCTGTCGAGATGAGTTTGAAGATACACATTCATCTCTGGACTTTAACTTTGTCATGCATGGAAGGATTTTAAAATAACTTGGCAAACCTGTTTACCACATCAAGACGATGTGTCGTGGCTAAGGCTCATAGTCCAAGAGATGGCGGGGTTTTATTGCAACTTACTGTATCATCAAAACAAACATAGCCATTGTAAAGCATATTATGTATAGTTTCTAAAAAACGATTTCTTAAATTACCCAGCCCGGGCAAAAGTACAAAAATTCAAGATGGCCGCAATATGGCCGCCATAAATCACAAAATACCATATCATTTTTGTTTCTTGAATTTATACTTTAAGATTTTGAACAAAATAGTTTTAATTGCACAATATCAGATAAAATATGGTAACTTTATGATTCAATCAAGAAAAAAATGACAATTATATGGCAAATTTTTAAATTATCACTATCAATTTACCAAAAAAGTGGTAAAAATAACACCTTTTGACAATTTGATGACTTTCGTTTTTCTGTACCAACACAATATAAATGAAAATACATTTTAATTGTGTGTACTTTATCAATTTAACATAGCTAGACAAGTTAAGCATAAAAAATTATTATCTGTGCATTTATGTCTTTACTCTTTAATTTCAGTTTAATGTAAAGAAAATTGTATTTTAACTGTGTGTTCTTTATCATTTGAACCTTTCTTGATAACAAAAGCATGATTTTTTTTTACCAGAGCATTTATCACAGAATAGTAGTGTGTTAAAAGTGGGTGGGGTAAAATAATCCCCCCAAAAAAACGTTCAAAATTAAGAAGCTCCTAAAACTTGCCCTTATTTTATGATTTTAGTGCACTTACCATATATTATTTAAATTCTGTGTTGAAATTTATAAATATGTATTACATTTAAGAAGAAAAGAAACATCATGTCATAGCAACTTTAAGATTATCACAATTCACCAAAAATTAAGAAGGTAAAAAAAAAACCCCCACAGTTTTGACATTTTGTAGCCTTTTGGTATATCTTTTAGACACAAATGATACAGTTGTTTTAGCTGATAATAAACTGTATTAGTTTTGCATAGAAATCATTACAAGAGAATATATCCCAGAAAGAAAGTTTAAAAAATGGGTAGGGTTAAATGACCGACATAACACTTCAAAATTAAAATGCTAATGGAATATGCTTTTACTTTTAATGTTTAATAGTCATGTTTTGCCATATTTTGACAATTTTTATCAATACATTGTGTTAACGATGTACCTAGCATAGTCGTTTTTTCGCATAACCCTTTTATTGCAGATATCTTTTGAAATCTTCGAAATTCTTACCGAATATTTTACTTTGAATGACAGAATTTTTTTTTTTGGAAAGCCGCACTCCCTATTGCTGGTCAAGTTAATTTGGTCCTTATAAAAATGCCAGTTTTAAAGACGCTTAATTTGTACTTGTACTGTGTTTATCTATAGTGTATGAAGTAAAAACTTATTAAATCTTGTATGTGTGTATTCAAAAGCTGTTTATTTTATATTTAAAAAGAGGCTGTATACCAAACAGAAGTATTTTTAAATTTCAGTATATTAATTCTTTAATCAATTAAGAAAAAAACAACATCGTTTCATGGTATCATAATTAATTAACACGAAAATGTATAAAAAACAACATACATTGGTTACTTTCGTTTCATCTTTGTAACAAGAAATAGATAATAAGTGTGATTTACTAGTAATTGAAAATGTCGCTAGGCATGTTTCTCAGAGAAATAGCACTTAAAGTGTGTGGGATAAAATTGAACTTAAACCTGAAGATATCACGGTACTTAGTCAACATACTCTTACGAGAAGAAACAGTTTTATTGTGTTCTTCTACAAAAAATGTAATTTTGATATTCTTGATACATGTTTATAACACCTGTAATTGATTCTGTTTTCCTTAAAGGCCAATTGTGCCTCAGAAAAGCTTTTATCTTCCTTTCTCAAATGATTTTAAATTTTAGTGTTTGTTTGTTTCATTTTACGCCTTTTCCCAACAGTATTTCAGTCATATAGGCGGGTAGTTTCCTAACCATCATTCCTGGAGAGTTACACCAGTACTAGACTACCTTTGCGCTAAACTACCAAAGCATCTCCCGGGGATCGAACCCACGCCAGAGAGGTAACTGGATTAGAAGTCATCGACTCTAACCCCTCGACCACGGAGGCGGTAAATTTTGGTGTAGTTTTATAGTATCCAAAACGTTAGTCATTGGCCAATCACCTGAACTATCAAAACCATCTGAACTAAACAAACAAAAGACACACTAATATATCAGTCAAGAACCATAATGTATGTGTAATGCATTTTGTGAGAGTGTAGTTGAGAAATTTGATATAAACACGAAGAGATGTTGTCATTTATAAAATAAGCAATCATTAATGAATAAGTTTAGTAAAAGAAGGTAGTGAATAGTACTACACACAAAACATCCAAATAGTGAAAACATGTTTAAACTATCAATTAACATTTAGAAAACTTGTCACAGAAATACATACATCTTGAAATTATGAAATTTGACTTTCTTACTGTAGGGTGATTCTAGTATTCCTTCGTGAATACTAAATATCACCCGAAGGATATGTTGCCTGATTAAGGATCTATCCTTTGGTGACTTTTCTCTGATATGAAGACTTCATAACCCTAATTCAAAAATTTCAATTATTTAGTACAACACAATTTTGATATTTAGGTTACACACATTCTTTTACTGGAGATTCATGGAGTGGCGCAATATTTTTGTTACATTGTAGATCCCTTGATTACCGTCTTAGGAACTTATCTATGGATATCTTCGCATGGATGTTTAAAAATTAAAATTTCACTATTATAAATTCACTACTTTTTTGTTGAAAATTGAATTTGCTTAAGCCTGTGCTAGAGGGAAGTTGATGGAAGCTTGCATATACCACTGCTGTCCATGAATAGGCATTATCGAACTGAGTGTAAATGAGCCATATTGTGTTTTCTTAAAGCTTTCCGTTTTTCATTCTATTTGCTAAATTTGCTATATTTTTCTAGACAATGCTAGTCTGGCATAAGTAACAGGTGTTAATAAGGAGAAATACAATCCCTTAAGAACCTCCAATAAACGGTAAAATTGAAAATGTGGCAGACTTGGTTTGATTGAGCCTGTTCATAGATGGTATTGGAAAGTGCAAACTACCGTCCACATCCCCTAGCGACGGCTCAAGGATAATTCAAAATTTAACATAAAATAGTAAAATTTGAATTTTGAAACATCCGCAGATGTGTAAATATGGAGGTCATCATGGAATTTTCAATGTGACACTTTTCAGCCAGTACATGAAAAGTGGCGTATGGTCCTACAAGTAACAGAATATGTGGTCCTAATGAGAAAACAATGGATGAAACGGAAATTGGGCGTTCTATAACAAATGTTTGGTTTCTTATTTCGGCTTTCGATCCACCTTAATGGATTTCCTTGATAATTAATTAGGAAATTTCGCAGCAAGTGACCCCTGCTTATCTTACATGATTTTTCAAAGAGAAATTTACTTCATCAAAGGATCAAGCAAGCAACACCTTGATTACTAATCTGATGCTCACTCAACACAAACTTTCCTATACTCGTGCGTAAAGTTATATAAAATGCATCTATGAATGTATGACACTAATCTAACCAGGCAAAACCGTCAAAGTACTATTTTGATATACAAGCGTTACTTTTACTATTCTTGCTGTCAAACTGGTCTTCTTAATTTGCCACAAAATTATGCTTTGGTAGTGTTTATTCATCAATCACATTATTCTTGAACTGACTGACATGGGGCGTCCGTGGCCGAGTGGTTAACGTCGTTGACTTCAAACCACTTGCCCCACACTGCTGTGGGTTCGAATCCTGACAGGGACTTTGGATTCTTTCATGTGAGGAAGTTATCCAGCTAGCTTATGGAACGTCGGTGGTTCTACTCAGGTGTCCGTTTGTGCCTGAAATAATGCACGGAAGGGCACCTGAGGTCTTCCTCCACCAGTAAAGCTGGAACGTCGCCAAATGACCTATACTGTGTCGATGTGACGTAAACCCCAATCAAACAAACAGACTGAACTAACAAGGCATAATTTTGTGGCAACTTAAGAAGGCAAGTTTTACCTCGACCTTTATGATCAAATTTTTTCACAATAATAAAATGTTTTAATGTTCTGCATAGTTAAGCGAAACTATTTTAAAATCTGTAATAAGTGGGGAGTATATGGACTGGACATAACTTTTAATGCAGTATCATGACTTTTGACATTCATTTGTGACCTTGACATTTTAGATAAACAACTAAATCTAGTTTGCTAAATATCCATTTAATAAGCAGCATGTTTACGCATAATATTTGCAAAATCTATCAATTGACAATAATTATCTTAACCTTCGAGCCCGAGACTTGATTATTTCTTGAGAATCTGTGGCCAAGTGGTTAAGGTTGTTGACTTCAAACCAATTGCCCCACACCGCTGTGGGTTCCCGACAGGGACTTTGGATTCTTTCATGAGAGGAAGCTATCAAGCTAGCTTACGGAAGTTTGGTGGTTCTACTCGCCTAAAATAATGCACGAAAGGGCAAATGAGGTCTTTCTCCATCAGTAAAGCTGGAACGTAGCCATATGACCTATACTGTGTCGGTGAGACGTAAAACTCAATCAAACAAACAAACAAATTCTTGCGAAACATGTTGACAACACATCTATTCAAATCAGAAGTGTAGACCAGACAAGAGTATCAATACATGAAAATGAAAAATTAGAGGTGACTTTGAGCAATACTTTAAGCGTGAGACACATCAGATCAATTTAAAAAATGTATGCATAGTTGTTAAATTCATCCATGAATGACACTGTCGTGGGAAGGACACAGCCATCTATCACAGGCACGAATATCGGACCTGGGATGAAAATATATGACCAGATTGATAATAAAACCTGTGTTCATCTTAAAAGTGTCAAAAACCAAAAAAAAATTGTAAAAAATGACCCCCTTTAAAATATACTATAAGTTAAGAGAAGGCCGGAAACTCCAGATTCGAGCCTACGAGCAAGGGATTCATTTCCCGAGCCGTTGTGAAAACAATTGGCCGGACAATTAAAAAAACGACTTATATCACTATTTCACGTTTGTATTAAGCTTCCAAATGAGACCGACCCCAAGTCTCTAGCCCTTCCCGTTCATGAAATATCTATCAGGAAACGAGCGAATTCGTGCTAAAAATCGTTGGTAGACAGAATTGCGGCACAACGATTCGGTACGTAAACATAGACTAATACATGTTTGTCAGCTGAGTACGGGTCAAAATCACTTGAATTTACTAAATAATATTACTAAATACATTAAGTTGGACCACTCACACCCGTCAGTAGCATCTGATACACGTAAAATTCGAATTTCAAACCTTTCCACGGTATTTAGATTCCTTTCAACGCCATTGTCAATCAGCTGTTCGATATTTTGTAACGAGTCTTCTGATTGGCTAATAGCAACGAAACCGCAACGTTTCACACAAGGATGCATAATGGCGTAGAAAGCGATTGAAAGACCGTGTAAATGTTTGAAACTCGAATCTCGTGTGTATCAGGTGCTACTGCCCTTGTGAGTGGTCCAACTTAATGTATTTAGTAATATTATTTAGTAAATTCAAGTGATTTTGACCCGTACTAAGCTGACAAACATGTATTAGTCTATGTTTACGTACCGATTCGTTGTGCCGCAATTCTGTCTACCAACGATTTTTAGCACGAATTCGCTCGTTTCCTGATAGATATTTCATGAACGGGAAGGGCTAGAGACTTGGGGTCGGTCTCATTTGGAAGCTTAATACAAACGTGAAATAGTGATATAAGTCGTTTTTAATTGTCCGGCCAATTGTTTTCACAACGGCTCGGGAAATAAATCCCTTGCTCGTAGGCTCGAATCTGGAGTTTCCGGCCTTCTCTTAACTTATAGTATATTTTAAAGGTGGTCATTTTTTACAATTTTTTTTTGGTTTTTGACACTTTTAAGATGAACACAGGTTTTATTATCAATCTGGTCATATATTTTCATCCCAGGTCCGATATTCGTGCCTGTGCCATCTATAAATCATATTATGAATATGGCAGTACAAGTTGGACGTTGCGTTTTAAAGCTAGCCTAATTAATTTGGCGTGAACGGTTTGACCCATTTTACAGAATTTTTTTCTTACTGTCAAACCGTTACGCCTAATTTTAACTGTCATTTTTACGCACGGAAAATCTACCGGCAACACTATCGATAGTTTGGACTGATTTTTACTGCTTAAACATGAAAGTAACTTCAATGTCCTCTAAAAATCAGTAGAATATAAATTTTAGTACTAACTTCTCCGAGAAAAAATATTAGATTGTACCTGTCTTAACGCATACATGCGATTTATTTCAAATTTGTACTGTATACACAATCTCCGGTGGACATGTTATGACGTCATCGTAAAAAATCGATTCCGTGAAAGCTGGTAGTAGCAACCATGCAGTGTGTCTAGCAGGTAAGTGTGTGTTACGCATGAAGATTAAACTTCAAAAAAAATATCGGGGAAATAAATCTATTCATTATTTTTAAATAAATTTGTGCATTATTAAATACTTTTGAAAAGTATCAATGTTGTTTAAACTTAAAATACAATGGTAGCAAATAGGCTCCGTACAAGTACTGTTGTTTAATATTTTTTAAATGTTTTTTAATACATGTACTCAACATTTATCAATAGTTGGTTTGCCTTCTTGTTTACTGCTAATACTGCCCGATAAAATACTAACTTCATTTATACATGCATATTTAAATGACAATTTAAGAATGTAAAAGAAATAAAGGAATTCTTTTTCACCTATTGATGATATATATTATAATACCATATTAAACCTACTGATAAAGTTAAATGTCTTCTTGACATACTTTATTAATTTACTAAAAAAGGAACTTTATTGTGATCCAGCCATTATGCTGTGTAACTATAAGAGATGGGTCACATATTTTAATTGAAATAAATTTTAAGTAGAGGATATTAAAAAAATTAAGTCATTGAGAAGATAAGAATTTTCAAATGAACAGATTAAGAGACTTATACATGTATAAGGTGTATGTCTTGTTTTACTATTCACGTTTAAATGTTGAATTCTGCTTAAGCCGGTGCTAGGGGGCGTGGACGGTAACTTGCACTTTCCAGTACCGTCCATGAACAGGCTCAATCAAACCGAGCCTGCAACATTTTCAATTTTGCCGTGTTGGGCTTTCTTTAGGGATTCTGTATTTATCTATTGTTGTTTCATACTGTTTTGGTGACACTTTTGTTTGCGTCCCTTGTTGTTTTCTCGTCTATGGTAAGTATCTTCCCTTTGCCCCTAGTTTTATTTCTTATTCCACCCCCTCCCCCTTCCCCGAATTTCCTATCCCTTACCACTGTGCCAGTTTACTTAATGGTCCTATTAATCATTCATTTATTTATTTTCTTTGATTTTGATTTCCTTGTATGTTACCATTATTTCTTTATATTTATCATTTTGTATCATTTTAGTGATAAGCCAGACCGTGCTCTCTCTTGCGCCGTCCTGTTTTTGTTTAGGATCCTCCTGGGTTCCTTGCAAATGGTTCTTGTTCCTGGGTCGTGCGGGGGTTACGTTCATTGAACGCGGCCTTTCCTTGTTCATCTTGTTTATTATATTTTATACTTGTATACCGAACCGAACCATAACAAACAGATAATGATTATCAATACAAGGTTCGACAAGCAAGCAAAGAAATTTAAAGAAAACAGAAAAAACTTATCCACATATCCGCCCTCCAAAAAAAAACACCAAAAAAAAACCCCGCCTGAAACTGCAAAACCGAAACATAAATACACATGGGTGCCAAAGACGGCTCTGGTAGGTACATGTGCTCCCTTGCGCCGGTTTCAACAGAATTCATCACTTAAACATAATAATGTAGAAATTTTAATCAACACCCACAGATGTGTACAAAATATGGCGGTAATCATGGAACTTTCAATGCAACACATTCGAGGTGCCGTTCAATGAAAAGCGGGAACTAGATAACATGGAGTTTTAAATGGATATAGGTTTTGGTGTCATTTTGCGACAGACGTTCTAACAGACGACTACAGTAATCTAATCAGACTATTTCTCCCATCTGTCTTACATTGTTATGCTATTCTACGTCTTAAATAAGGGTCACTAAATTTCCGCTTGCTGCGTTTATATCATAAACCCCGTCATATTTGTTCGACAATTGCATTTTACTGAGGACTGTCTGAAATTCCATTTTATAGTTTGAAATTTTAAGATTTTTTTCTCAGAATTTAAAGTTATTTTAGGTTGTTTTGAACTTCTTCCCCTACACAACTGTCCTCAATTTTTTTAAAGATAATAAACTAGAAATTGATAGGGAGTTTAATATATATTGAAATTCTTCTTTGCTTCATCATGTATAGTATACTTATAATTCATTAAGATGTACCTACAATTACATTGTATTTTCATGTGCGAAATCATGGCAGGGTTATAAAATAAAAAGGCAGTTCAGAAATTTCACCTAATGATCACAGATGTTAAAAAATCCGACATTACAATTTCTAATTTGACAATTTAAATGGACTTTTAAAATGGAGTATGATCTGACGTCGGACATCTAAGTAAGGTTATCAGAAGATCCTTTTCACATTTTATTTTTAATGCTGAAATATTCTTGTGTGAAAAAAAAAAGTTATTCCTGCATAATTCATAATAAATAACTTAAACAAATTATATTATAAAGCTTGACAAATACAATCGATTGCCGCCGATACCTGTGTTACACCATGGAAATTTTACAATTTTACCCTGTTTTACCCTGTCACCGCTTGCGTCATTTTCCAATATGGCCGCTTACAATAATTTTCAACGATTTAAAAAGTTAAAGTGGAATATTTAGACTTGTGTTCGACTTGAAAGTATGATAACTTGGAACCTTGCATAAAAAACGGTTCTCTTTCAGGTAATGTAGACCGTTTCTTTGAAACCTTTTTAGTTTTCGCTCCCAACAACTTCTAATTGGGAAGCGTCCGTGCATAAAAATGCAGTTCGTGGTTGGACTTGGAAAAAGACAGCGCCCGTCCAAAATTATCTCGGTGTCTCTTTGACAAGTCTAATTATTTGGACTATTTAAAAGCTAGATATTTGATTTTTGAATGTGACACATCGATATAATGTCCAAAAACATTTGAATTAAGTTATTTCAAAAATTTGTCCAGGAATGATAGAATTATTGACTTGACGTGACCATCAGTGCACAATTCATGCAAAATTTAATTTGTCCATAAATGACAAAGGTATGGACCACATTCAAAGTATGAAAGAAGGGGCGGCACTGTACAAATTACTTTTCCTCACGAATTTTTGTAGGGGAGCGGCATAAAATGATGTCTTTATTTTAAGTATTAAAATTGACTGTTTTCTTTTGTGCAGCATGTATTAATACATCTATACTTTATATACTTTATATTATTATATATGTATTTAAATCGTATTTTAAGTTTAAATGATATGTTCATTAAGGCTTAAACACCTCTTGCTTTCAACTATTGCAATTTTCTATGACTGTGATTTTATTCAGTATGACAAAATCTAAAAAAATATGTTTTGGTACCGTTTATTTGTTAGCAAATTGATTGTGATAATTTTATAGATTGAGAATACATGATGTTTCTTTCTTCTTAAATGTAATACAAATTTTATATTTCTTATCACAAAATTACGTGATCAATGAACTAAAATTGTAAAGTAAAGGCAAATTTTAGAAGCTTAATAATTTTGAACTTTTTCTTCTTCTTTTTTTTTTCTTTTTCCTTTCTTTCTCGGTTATTTTACCCCACCCACTTTTTTAAGATCTACTCTTCTGTGATAAATGTGCAGGTAATATTTTTTATGCTTAACTTATCAAAAAATGTTCAAATGATAAAGAACATACAATTAAAACACAATTTCTTTTACATTAAACTTAAAAAACAAAGTAAAGACAAGGTTTTAAACACTGTAATTTTTAATATTATTTTCGGTAATTTTTACCCCACCTACTTTTGAAACTCTACTCTTACGGCATAAATGCACAGATAATGATTTTTTTATGCTTAACTTGTTTAGCTGTGTTAAATTGATAATTCTAACACGACCCGCATTTTTCCCTATTGAACATAGAAGAACCGAAAGTGTGTGTTATTATGCTATAAAATCACTGTTTGACGCTCTATATTTAGACATGTGACGTAATCATTTTACACGTGACGTAACCACTTAAAATGTGACGCGCTGACAATAAGTACGGAAACAAATCAGACGCAATTTAGCTAATTATCATGTACGGCGGCATTTATTTGTTGATGTCGTGTTAGAATCGAAATAATATATCCAAATCGATGATTTTATTGCTTGATAACATCACTGTTTGTCGTTCGGATGCGCATCATTATATCACTCGGGCTACGCCCTCGTGATATAATTCCCCGAATCCGAACTCCAAACAGTGATGTTATTGAGCAATAAAATCACAGTTTGGGATATATTATTTCTTAAAGTACACATAATTTAAATGCATTTTCATTTATATTGTGTTAATACGGAAAAACGAAAGTCATCAAATTGTCAAAAAATGTTATTTTTCACCACTTTTTTGGTAAATTAATGGTGATAATTTTAAAGTTTGCCATATAATTGTCATTTTTCCTTGATTGAATCATAATTTTACCATATTTTATCTGATATTGTGCAATTAAAACTATTTTGTACAAAATCTTAAAGTAAAAATTCAAGAAACAAAAATTATATGGTATTTTGTAATTTATGGCGGCCATTTTGGCGGCCATCTTGAATTTTTGTACTTTTGCCCGGGCTGGGTAACTTAAGAAATCGTTTTTTAGAAACTACAAACAATATGTTTTACAATGGCAATGTTTGTTTTGGTGATACAGTAATTTGCAATAAAACCCCGCCATCTCTTGGACTATCATGTCCGTCTGTCCATCCCCACTTACACAACAATCATGTCGAGACTAAACTTCTCCTGCATTGAGGGATTTTGAAATAACTATGCACAAATGTCTATCACATGACAAGGTTGTGTCGCATCCTAGAACCTTGTCCCCTCTTCAAAGGTTCATGGTCACACTTATATTTTAAAGGTTCACGCTATCACAATAAGAGATTATAGGTACACACATTCATATCTAGACTATAACTTTGTCATGCATGTAGAGTTTTAAAATAAGTTGGCACAAATGTCTACCACATCGAAATGATGTATTGTGTGTAAGACCCATGTTCCTACTTCCAAGGTCAAGGTCACTCTTTTAGTTTGAATGTACTTAGAATGTACTTATGCTTATAAGAAGAAATTAAAGGTCACATTAGTTTCCAAACTGTAACATTGTCATGCATTGAAGAATTTTAAAATAATTTGGCATAAATGTCTACCACATCAAGATGTCTACCACATTGTCCCAAGGTATTAAGTTTGCTATAAACAGCAATTCATTTCAAAAGAACAATATTATGAAATTAGCTACTTTCATTCTCTTTTTTTTGATAATATGTGCATGCTTAAGAAACCTTTTCGGGGGCATTCGTCACTTGCGTGACAGCTCGTTGTTTACACACTTCTTTATTTCTTAACATATCTACTCAACTTATTATCACCCACATCATTGGTGACGAGTGTGGCGCCATTATATGTCGCAACACCGCTAAATGTCGCATTTACCGCTAAATGTCGCAC
Source organism: Ruditapes philippinarum (assembly GCF_026571515.1). Lineage (NCBI taxonomy): Eukaryota > Metazoa > Mollusca > Bivalvia > Venerida > Veneridae > Ruditapes > Ruditapes philippinarum. The sequence goes on along the minus strand of NW_026855754.1, from coordinate 3,507 downwards.
CATTGCCGCTAAATGTCGCAACCGCCGCTAAATGTCGTAAAAGCATTTGCCGTTAAATGTCGCAATGTTAACGTTAAATGTCGCACGGATTTCCCCTACCGTTAAATGTCGCAACACTATTGTTAAATGTCGCAAGATGTTGAACAAAACAGCGGATCTGTGGATTTTACAGATACAGCGAGTGTTGTATTCTTACGCATTTTACAAAGCTTTTTCTTACTTATACTATGTTGTTATTGGTGGTGGTCGTGTTGGCGGCGGTAGCAGCGGTGGCGGCGAAATTAAAACGCTTTTTAAGGCAAAACTTAGAAGAATTAAAATTACCTCTTATGAAAAAGGTAACAGAAATATTTCATGGATTTTTTTGGTTGAAAATATGGAAAAATATACTGAAAAACATTACAAAAGGAAAAAAGATATTTCAGACGTATGTATAAGTTACCTGCCCCTGAGATTACCCCAAATAAGTGGCTTGCCCGGCTATAGACTACACGTGAAAATCAAATAAAAACAAAAACAATATAGAATTCTATACCTATCAATGAAATTGTCAGTGTCAGTTCTAGCTAGGCGCCGTTGAACGTTTTAATAGCCAGAGCAACAGAAATAAATTAGTGTAGATGTGATATATACGCGCTGCATTTTGAACAATCTTATGAATATTTTTTATTTTCTACTTTTGCAATCTGTTTTTTTTTTCAATTTTGTTATTTTAGTCTGATGCTGATTTTTTTAAAAATAAGTCAGTGTTCATGTAATTTACTTTTTTTGTTCACATTTGTTACAATGTCACAAATGTGTTTCCTATTCTAATTAAAATCTGGGACCAAAATTTTATTATTGTTCCAGTTAAAATATACCAACCAGGGTATGAATTTTTTAAAACTAACGCAGAGATATAGATAAATCTACATCTCTAATAAACGTTATTGCTATGACGAAACTGGTAATATCTTTTTCTAAATTTATATACTATTGGATGCACGTTAACTTGTGTGCAAGATTTCAGATTATTCGCTCACTCTATTTTTCCAGTATAAGTGCAAAATGACCCAAAAATGAAAAGTGGTTAAACGCTTTTAAAACCCAAATCGGACAAGAATTACACATAATCGCGGATTTATATATTACATTGTAATTAAGATCCTTGACAAAATAGAATTTATATCGAAATCAAATCAGAGTACATATATTTATTATATACCTATAAATGAAATATTGAGAAATATTGATGAAATAAAACGCTTATTTTCATTTTCGTACTTCACTGTAAAAAAATATTTTAGTGAAACATATTTTCTGTGTATTCACTAGACAACCCTTTTCTCCACCTTTTTTAACTATTTTTCTTAGAATAAGGGGTGTTTTAAAAAAAATTAAAGAAATCCCCCCTTTTTCATTTAAAAATTTCCTATTATGTCTATTGTCAGTTAAAAAATCTCCCTTTTTTGAAGTAAATTCTCCCTCTCGAATATTGGCATGTATGTACATGTTATGCATAAAAAAAGATTGAATGTCTTAAGGTCATGACCTGTTTGCTTTTCAGAGATCTTGAGGTCATTCACCTGCTTTGTATCTTTCTGTTTGTGGGCATTGCATCATTGCAGGTTCATTTGTAGGTCACTCTAGAGAATTTTCCCCAGGAAATGAAATAAGGCCTAAAGAATTATTACATTTGATTCTGGTACCTTACTAACTTGGAAAATATTGTGACACACTGTTGAACCTGATGTTTCATGTGCATGGGATATTGTCACTGTGTAACAGATAGGTGATTGTTTTTCACTGAGACTCACTTACAGTATCTGTTGTATTATATGAGAATATAATAATAATGTATAGAATAGCCTGATCGATAGATATTAGCCTGAACTGGTCTTCTCCAGCTGCATAACCACTTTCCCTGATATCAGTTTTTTTTCTTCTTTTTTTTTAATTAGGTACTATTCAAATAATTTTTCAATAGAAAAACACTCAAACTAATAAGTTAAATGTTAATAAATTTGAATTTATTTCATAAATGTAGATATGGCTTGAATTATTTTCATCTTATTTTACTTTTTACTTATTTTATCTTTTGTTACTTGCATTTTACAATAAGGAACAAAACTTAAGTTTAAGTGAACTTTAGAAATATTTCTTGCTTGTCTTTATGTAATTTGTCATTTTTTATTTTTTGTGCTATTTTAATATCAGTTTCAATTATTTCTATTCAGAATCACATTTTGCAAACTTGGTTATCACTTGTTGAAAGTAATTTTGCACTGTTTCATACAATGTATGTAAAGTTGTTTTCATGTTCACTGAATACATTTCATCAAAACAACCTTTTGCCTTTTTCCTCTATGTAGTTAAAGTTACAATTTTTCCCATTTCTATTAGAGAGTAAGATAATTTACCTGAAATTTTAACTTTCTGGTTGAGTCTACTATTATTCCTATGTTATCTTAAATAAATATTGACCCACACTTAGTTCCTATCATTTTTACTATAAAGAAAAAAAACAATCAGTGTCGGGAAACCTTACAACTAGAGAGGCAAGTTGAAGTTGACCTGGACTTGTCTTTCTACAAGTTTATTTGAAAATTCACTGAAAAACACACTGAGTTGTTTCTGGTGAGCGATTCAGGGCCATCATGGCCCTCTTGTTTAAATTCTGCTAGAACACAAATTTAAGGAATACAGTAGTCTTCTAAATTGTAATTTAAGAATAGAGACAAATGTATATAATAAACAGAAAATTCAAGTTTTTTCTATAAATACATGATTTATTTTCATATTGTGGCATGAAAATTATCACATTTCACTCGTGGATACCGCCACTCATGAAATATTTATTCTCATACCACTTGATGAAAATAAATCGTGTATTTACAGAAAAAACTTGAATATCCCCTATACATTTTAACATCTTTTGTATATTTGTCCTGCAGTTTATCTATGTACGAATTTATTTTTTATGTGTTTAGGTTTTAGGACCTCAGTGGAGATCCTTTAATTAAATACCTTAACAAACTTATATATTATAAACCGTTTTTAACTTTAAGGTCCCAGCTTCTTTCAATATTTCATTTTGATACCACTTCCAATTGTTCTTGCGTCTTAATGCCCGAATGACGAATAAAAACTGTTTCGCGCATGTCACGTGATGGTGTGCCAACCACGTTAACTTTTTGGTCCCAATTATCCAGGCGGGGAACAATAGTTTCATATAAATACATAGCAAATTAAATCGTGTGACTGAAAAGAGGTCGGAAAATGTTTAGCTGGCGTCTTTAACGGATTTGTTTAGTAAAGTTTTTTGGTGAGAATCAATCAGTGGTAAAACATACAAGATTGTCCCCGATCGCTCAAGATTCATGGTCGAGTGATTTTCCATGCACTTTACTGTTAGCTACATTTGCTTGAAGTTTGTGAGAGGGACGTGACGGAAACAAAAGTATGGCAGATTTGGAATTGTTTCTTTTATTTTAGGACGTCGAAGAACTTAGTATCAATCAAAAATTG
>NW_026855753.1:0-30877 GCF_026571515.1 Ruditapes philippinarum | reverse complement strand
CATGGGTTGAATTAGGGGACTGGGAACCGCATGGGTTGAATTAGGGGACTGGGAGACCGCATGGGTTGAATTAGGGAACTTAGTGATCGCATGGCTTGGAGATCGCATGGGTTGAATTAGGGGACTGGGAGACCGCATGAGTTGAATTAGGGGACTGGGAGACAGCATGGGTTGAATTAGTGTACAGGGAGACCGCATGGGTTGAATTAGGGGACTGGGAGATCTCATGGGTTGATTTTGGAGACTGGGAGACCGCATGGGTAGAATAAGGGGACTGGGAGACCGTATGGATTGAATTCGGGGACTGGGCGACTGCATGGGTTTAATTAGGGGACTGGGAGACCGGCGTGCTTCTAGTGACAGAACATTGTATAAATTGGTCAAAAATACAACATATAGATATCAGCTGTAGTTAACGTCATAACATATGTTTTTTCTTTTTTGTTTTGTTTTTTCTAAAAAAAAATATTTTTCATGTTTTGCAAAATAAATAAAATAAATGATGATGATGATTAAATAAAACGAAATAAATAAATAAATAAATAAATAAATAAATAAATAAATAAATAAATAAATAAATAAATAAATACATAACATAACATAACATAACAAGAGAACATTTATAACATTCCGCCTCTATTCGCCATTTTAAAGTGCAGTCGTTCCAATAAAGTTAATTGCTAATGATTTTATATTAAAACCAATTTACATCAGTAATTTTGAATTTAATCACTCATAATTTCAAGCTTTGATAGCATTAAAAATATAAGCAGGAAGCTGTATCGATCCGTCGCAATTCAAATTAATTGCTTCGTGATAATTTTTTGCAAATTGAAAATGAATAGTGAAACTAAAATTTCAATTTTATTGTAAAGTCATATGCACATCGTAATTAGTATGCAATTAGGTTTCAAAGCTACCTTTATTGGACATAACAATTTGTATTATTCTAGAAAAGTAATTTCTTTTTATTTTTTGTCTAATTACTTGCACATGCGTTTGGCTGCAATGGCATTTTATCGAGGTCGTTCAGTTGTTTACGACATTCATGCAAGATAATGCATTTAAAGGGATATTCAGGCAAAATAATGACAAAAAAATTAAAATGATCTTATATACTAGTACTTACGAAAGCCTAATAGTGTCAAATGAAATAAAAAATAAAAATGCAAAGGCGTTATAACGCGAATAAAGGCATTATTACGCGAATCAAAAGGCGTAAGAACGCGAATAAAGGCGTAGCAACGCGAATCAAAAGGCGTAATAACGCGAATAAAGGCGTAGCAACGCGAATAAAGGCGTTATAACGCGAATCAAAAGGCGTAATAACGCGAATAAAGGCGTTATAACGCGAATCAAAAAGGCGTAATAACGCCTTTATTCGCGTTATAACGCAAATCAAAAGGCGTAGTAACGCGAATAAAGGCGTTATAACGCGAATAAAAAGGCGTAATAACGCGAATAAAGGCGTAATAACGCGAATCAACAGGCGTAATAACGCGAATAAAGGCGTAATAACGCAAATCAAAAGGCGTAGTAACGCGAATAAACGCGTAGTAACGCGAACCAAAAGGCGTAATAACGCAAATTAAAACACATTATAATGCCAATTTAATACCATATTTATACTAATCAAATTCGCGAGAAAGGAAGACCAATATTGATCTGAATTTATTGCTCAAGATATAAACTCGTATACAATAATACAATATACATTTACAATAACTTTCATTCCATTTGCACAGTAATTATGCAAACTATTTGTCATAAACTAATAAAGACTCTTTAATATTTGCCAATACAAGATGACTTGGTGACTTATAGGTTATAAAGTATTACCTCCTTCAAATAACAATCCTCCTATGAAGTTTGAATATTGTGGGCCAAATGGAACTTAAGTTATGCTCCCGAAACCAAATTGCTTACGGACGGACGGACAGACAGACATACAGACGGACGGACGCACGTTCCAACATTTTGGGTTTAGGGGCTATTTTCTTTGTTATTTTCTTTGTTCTCTTAAGGGCTACTAGCCCATAAACCCTTTGATCACGGATTGAACCTATTGTTCTCTTTTGTTCTCTTTACTGTTATATAGCCCCTAAACCCAAAATTTTTGCTCGGACGTACGGACGCCAGGGGGTATAACATAATATGCCCGAAATATAATTCTTTCGGGCATATAATAATACGTACATCTAGATCAATTCATTTAAATCAACATTGTTCTTGATTCCATACATTAATAGGCCACTGTTTGGAATTTATATGGTATCAAATTAGCGTTATAACGCCTTTTGTTTTGCGTTATTACGCCTTTTGGTTCGCGTTATTACGCCTTTTGGTTCGCGTTATTACGCCTTTTGATTCGCGTTATAACGCATTTATTCGCGTTAGTACGCCTTTTGATTCGCGTAATAACGCCTGTTGTTTCGCGTTATAACGCGAATCCAAAGGCGTAATAACGCGAATCAAAAGGCGTACTAACGCGAATAAATGCGTTATAACGCGAATCAAAAGGCGTAATAACGCGAACCAAAAGGCGTAATAACGCGAAACAAAAGGCGTAGTAACGTCTTTATTCGCGTTATAACGCGAATCAAAAGGCGTAATAACGCGAATAAAGGCGTTATAACGCGAATCAAAAGGCGTAATAACGCGAAAAAAGGCGTAGCAACGCGAATCAAAAGGCGTACTAACGCGAATCAAAAGGCGTAGTAACGCCTTTATTCGCGTTTTAACGCAAATCAAAAGGCGTAATTACGCGAATAAAGGCGTTATAACGCGAATCCAAAGGCGTAATTACGCGAATCAAAAGGCGTACTAACGCGAATAAATGCGTTATAACGCAAATCAAAAGGCGTAATAACGCGAATAAAGGCGTTATAACGCGAAACAAAAGGCGTAGTGACGCCTTTATTCGCGTTATAACGCGAATCAAAAGGCGTAATAACGCGAATAAAGTCGTTCTAACGCGAATCAAAAGGCGTAATAACGCGAAAAAAGGCGTAGCAACGCGAATCAAAAGGCGTAGTAACGCCTTTATTCGCGTTATAACGCGAAACAAAAGGCGTAATAACGCCTTTATTTGCGTTATAACGCGAATCAAAAGTCGTAATAACGCGAATTAAGGCGTTATAACGCGAAACAAAAGGCGTAGTAACGCGTTTATTCGCGTTATAACGCGAAACAAAATGCGTAATTACGCGAATAAAAGCGTTATAACGCGAATCAAAAGGCGTACTAACGCGAATCAAAAGGCGTAGTAACGCCTTTATTCGCGTTTTAACGCAAATCAAAAGGCGTAATAACGCGAATAAAGGCGTTCTAACGCGAATCAAAAGGCGTAATAACGCGAAAAAAGGCGTAGCAACGCGAATCAAAAGGCGTAGTAACGCCTTTATTCGCGTTATAACGCGAAACAAAAGGCGTAATAACGCCTTTATTTGCGTTATAACGCGAATCAAAAGGCGTAATAACGCGAATTAAGGCGTTATAACGCGAAACAAAAGGCGTAGTAACGCCTTTATTCGCGTTATAACGCGAAACAAAAGGCGTAATTACGCGAATAAAAGCGTTATAACGCGAATCAAAAGGCGTACTAACGCGAATAAAGGCGTTATAACGCGAATCAAAAGGCGTAGTAACGCCTTTATTCGCGTTTTAACGCAAATCAAAAGGCGTAATTACGCGAATAAAGGCGTTATAACGCGAATCAAAAGGCGTACTAACGCGAATAAAGGCGTTATAACGCGAATCAAAAGGCGTAATAACGTGAATAAAGGCGTTATAACGCGAATCAAAAGGCGTAATAACGCGAACCAAAAGGCATAATAACGCAAAACAAAAGGCGTTATAACGCTAATTTAATACCATATAAATTCCAAACCGTGGCCTAGTAATGTAAGATAGGAAGAACAATTTGATCTAAATAAATCGATCAAGACGTACGTTTTATTTTCAATTCTGTACGGATACGTCCTAAGGCCACAGTCTGATTTTTTAAATCTTTTATTAGGAAATGCTTTCGTCAGATTAAAGGTTAACTTTCACCCAACTATAGATACTTTTCTACATAGACAAAGAAGGGAATGTCTCCTATAATTGTGACTTAACTGAAACACTATCCCCCATTTAAACATACTTATCAATAATCACCCTAATGTGACTAACTTATACCTTACCTTTTCCCAAATCTTGTTACCTATAGCATATTACCTATAGCTTAATAAGGAATGGCATTCACATAATTAGAAGATACTAGATGTTATAAGGTAATCAAATAGGATATATCCGAAGATAATTGAACACATGACGCACATATAAGATAAGATAAGATAAGATAAGATAAGATAAGAAAAGAAATTCATTTACTATAGTGACATGTGTAAAAGCAATATATGATACATGTGAATTCAGATTAACTGTATTTACGTCCAGTCCAATGGACCTATAAGGCACCCAGACACCTTAAATTGGCAAATATTAAAGAGTCTTCATTAGTTTATGACAAATAGTTTGCATTATTACTGCGCAAATGGAATGTTAGTTATTGTAAATATATATAATATTATTCTGTACGATCGAGTTTATATCTTGAGGAATAAATTCAGATCAATATTAGTCTTGCTTTCTTACGTTACCAGGCCATTTGATTAGTATAAATATGGTATTAAATTGGCATTATAATTCGTTTTAATTGGCGTTAGTACGCCTTTTGGTTCGCGTTACAACGCCTTTATTCGCGTTACTACGCCTTTTGATTTGCGTTATTACGCCTTTCATTTCGCGTTATAACGCCTTTATTCGCGTTATTACGCCTTTTGATTCGCGTTATTACGCCTTTATTCGCGTTATTACGCCTTTTGATTCGCGTTATTACGCCTTTTGATTCGCGTTATAACGCCTTTATTCGCGTTACTACGCCTTTATTTGCGTTGCTACGCCTTTTTTCGCGTTATTACGCCTTTTGATTTGCGTAATTACGCCTTTTGATTCGCGTTATAACGCCTTTATTCGCGTTATTACGCCTTTTGATTCGCGTAATAACGCCTTTATTCGCGTTATAACGCCTTTTATTTTTATTTTTTATTTCATTTGACACTATTAGGCTTTCGTAAGTACTCAAATCACTCTTAAATGGCATTTCGTAAAGTTTCATCATGAATTTCTGTTTTAATTCTATATATTTTGGGTTTTACGCGTCATTATATCTATATATGTTGACGCGGGTCAAGTTAGGAATCCACTATTTTATTCTTTATATGGAGAAAAAAATTTTGTTCCTTTGACCGTCTAATATATTCATTTTGAGGGCATTTACAGAATAATGAATGAATAATTCAAAACTAAGAAATGAAAATTTTGCCTGTGCCTCCCTTTCAAGTACTTGGCAAATGTAAAAATACTAATCGAGAAACATATTTAAAAACTAAGAAAAAATTGTTTGATAAAGAATACTATGAGGCCAGAAAAGCATTAAATAGAGCAAGAAATGTATTTTTGAGAAATAGAACGAACGAGAATAAAAGCATTTTCATAAATATAAGAAAGGTTTATAAGAATATAAAACTTAGATGTAAACGTTTATTCAAAAAAAGACAGAGAGGAAACGTGTGTCAAAATTAGCAAAATGTAACCCAAAGTCTTTTTGAGAAATGTGAGAACACAATACAGGCAACCTACTAAAGAATATAGTAACATAAGTATTGATGATATGTATATACATTTTAATAGTTTGTACGGTTTTTTTCACCACTGTATGATCATGAAAATAATGATGTACATAATGATTACATACAGTTGTATATGATAATGATTTAGATGTTGAATTTACATCGATGGAGATTAAAAATGCAATATTTTCGCAAAACAATTCTAAATGCCCAGGTACTGACCATCTGATTGCAGAAGTATTTAAAAACTCAATTGATATAATTTTTCCATTTCTCACACGCTTTTATAATAAAATATTTAATGATGGCGTATTTCCTGAATGCTGGGGAGAAAGTATTATAGTACCAATTTTTAAAAGTGGAGCTCATGAAGCAAACAACTTTCGCGGAATTACCCTAAATAATATTTTGTCCAAAATATACCCAAAATTATTGGTTGATAGACTTATTAAATGGGCTGATAAACATGAAAACTTTATTGATAATCAATATGGCTTTCAAAGGAATAAGTCAACTATTGACTGTATTTTTGTTCTACACACTATAATAACAAAGATTTTGTCGAATAAGAACAAACTCTATGTAGCATTTCTAGATTTGGAGAAAATGTTTGACCGCATTGATAGGGTTTTATTATTACTGTTACTGTTATTAAGTTACTGAATGAAAATATAAGTACAAAATTTGTTCCTGCAATCAAGTCAATGTATGGTATTGTTAAATCTTTTGTTAAATATAAAAACACGCATTCTGATCTAATTAATTCTAAGATTGGAGTGAAACAGGGAGATCCAGCAAGTAGCATATTGTGTTTATTTTTTCTCAATGATATATTAAATAATATAAATAGGAACATTCCTGGTATTGTTAACATGACGATATACAGGTATTTTGTTGTTATTTGCAGACGACGCTGTAGTTTTCACACATGATCCAAATTCATTACAATCTATCTTGAATGATAATGAACATTATTGCAATATGTGGAATCTGAAATTAAATGTGTATAAAAGAAAAGTAATGATTTTTGAAAATGGTAGACATAAATCCTATGATTTCATTTTCCGTAGAATTGAAATTGTAGAATCTTTTAAATATTTAGGTGTGTATCTTTTTAAAAATTGAAACTGGAACAGAACTCAAAGATATATTGCACAACATGCGTCATATTCACTACATAATTTATTTATTGTATGTAACCAGTTGAAACTTCCAGTTTTCCGAAATGATAAGTTTATTTGATAGTATTGTTTTACCAACATTGAATTATGCTGCAGAAGTGTGGGGACGTCCGAACATAGAAATTATACATACAAAGTTTTGTAGAAGATTGTTATGTGTGAAACAATCAACCAATGTAGATGTGTTATATGGTGAACTTAGTCGTACAACAATGTCCATTCATAGAAAACTAATATTGATCAAGTACTGGCTAAAACTTCTTAAACTTAATGGACGAGCTATATTGTATAAAATTTATATTATGTTAAAAACCAATGCCGACAATGGTGTAACTTATAGTGATAAAAACTGGGCATATACTGTTAAGATTATTTTAGAGCAGACTGGCTGGTTTTATGTGTGGGAAAATCAGTTTACTATACATATAGATTTTAGTGTTATTAAACAACGAATTTTAGACATATTCTATCAAAAATTAATAACTCGTCTAGATTAGATACATATTGTTTATTTAAACATTCATTCAAATTTGAAAACTATTTGGATTTTATCGTTGAACCGAAATTTAGGGTAGCTTTATCCAAATTTCGTCCATCTTCTCATAATTTGGCTATTGAACGTGGACGGCATAGAAATGTACCAAGAAATGAACGATTGTATAGTTATTGTAATGCTGTTATTATAGAAAATGAGTATCATTTTGTATTAATATGTTCTAAATTCCAGGACTTAAGATCAAAATATATAAAGAGATATTATTATACGTGGCCAACTTAACAGAAATTTGTTAATCTCATATGTGCAAAATCAGAAGCAATAATTAATAATTTAGCAAAATATTATATACTATGCAAACTTGCAAAATAACTAGTCATCTTTAATGCAGATACATATATTATATTATTGTGCTCTTCTGTAAACCATGTCTTTGTATAAAAAATTGTATTGCTACCAAACATGTTGTTTTAATGCAATAAAATATTTGAGCTGCGTCACGACAAAGCCAACATAATTGGTTTGCGACCAGCATGGATCCAGACCAGCCTGCGCATCCGCGAAGACGGAAGTCAGTTAATTAGTTTCAGACGACATTTTATCTATTGAAAAGGAACTTGTTACATGTAACAATACCTAGTTAACTGCATTTCTCTAGCTAGAAAGTATGATAGGATATTTACACATATGATATATAATTAACTAGCTGAGCATATGGGCAATGAACTGCTTTGTACTTAAATTCCAAGCCAGCTTAACATAACGTTTGCTTCTATTTAACTTTACAACACCACGGAACATTTAGCATTATAGCATTAACATCGCACAAACCACCGTGGTTAACAGAACTCGGACCTTTTATTTTAACAGCCTCCTTCCAGCAAAAAACTTTTTGAATTAATGTCATCACAACACAGGACAGTGCTATTATTTATTTATTCTGACTGATTTTGACATGACTACACTTAATGCAAATTAAAACTCCAAGGAATATTGACCTGTGTATCCTTCACATACACGCATGTCCGTATTTCTTGTACAATGACAAACTGATAGAGGTAGCACATAGGAATGTGCATCATTATCATTCTGAAGTATAAATCATACATTACGACTTTTTTGGTCCTATTTTTTCAAGGCCAGTAATTGCGGTCTATTTATTTTTTGTCAATTGTCAGAGTTGTTTCCCATGGACTTTTAATAATTGTTTCCCGCAATACAGTAATGCAAATCTTGTTCAACGTAAATTTTTATATTTTAAGAATTGAACTATTAATGCAAAGTTTATGCAGAGTTTCAGGCATCGGGATAATTTTTATACACATTCTATGCCCTGTTTTTCTGGCAAAAGTCATAGAACTGCTTATGATAATGTGTATATAAAATATTTTCCCCACTAGAATAATAGACATAACTTGTACTTGCGCATACCTCCAAATCCAAGCCACCTAAGTAAATGTTGCTTTAGAAAAAGTGAATATTACCTAATCTAAGTATAGTATATGCACTGCACATTATGTTTAATTGCTTTAAAAAACATCTGTTGTATTCAAGACAAGTTCACCTTGGTCATCTGTAAGCAGACGACGTGTAAATGTTTGATCCGCATGTCTTTCAAGTGAGATAATTCAATTGTTCAATGAATTGAGGTATTGCGTTGGTAGCTGTGGAAACATAACACATTCGACATTTCTTCATCACAATTCTGCTTTATTTAGTTGTGCCAGTTAAATTCTAAATTACGGCTGTCACCCTTCTATCTTTATTTGGAGAACATACATGTACGCCGCTTGTCATAGACTTACACTGAATCGTCACATCGACGGTACCATATACCACATACATTTGTTGATAATTCAGAATTTTACCATTAACATGATAATGAAGATTCAGTCAGTGGCGGGGGAATATGGAACAAGGCAGTATGTCAAGCTTTTGTGGTGTGATTTTGCATTTTACTATCTTTACGTGCAGTATTAGAAACTAAGTTCTAACTTACTTAGATTAATTAACTGTTAACTTAGATTACCGTAAGTTATCTTCTAATACACAGTAGTGGTTGAGATAGTGAATGTTTTACTCTTTTAGTATCTTCTATATTATTGTCTAATTTACTTCATCTTACATCAATATAATTTACTTCATCTTATATTAATATACATATAAACATTGAGTGTTTAAGTTATAAGGGAGACAACTCCGTCTATAATGCAGTGCAGATTTACCTGCCTTATATACATGCACTACTAGAGAGAATGTCAAGCTTTTGTGTTGTAATTTTGCATTTTACTATCTTTACAACAACTGAATCTCTTCAGTTGCTGTGTATTTTATATCTAACATGCTTTAAATCCATATTAAAGCAATATTTAACACAAATTTGACCTTTCCAAATATTTTTGATATGAATTTCTGAGGCGTAGTGTGCCTTTAAAGTCCAAACAAACTGTATATTTAAATAACCACTGATGCATATTTTAACAATTTACCTTAATTACCTTCAAACTTCTTTTAGATGTGCCGATCTTGTTCTTAGAATTTCTTGTATTTAATAAAATATGTAAATGACAACCAGGCAGATTAGAGTAGCTCTTTACTTTCAGTTGTTGTAAAGATAGTAAAATGTAATATTTTGACTTCCATACAATATCATTGTACTATACCACAAAAGCTTGACATTCTATCAATAATAACAAAATATAGGCAAATAATTAGGAAATAATGGCAAATATACAGACCCTTCTATACAAGAAATAAACAGTGTTTGTTAATATTATAGAGCCTGGGTGTTTCAATTTATTCCTTATTTGAATACATATAATACCAATTGTATCATAGTTTGGGGAACTTTCTGGAGTTAAATGGTATACATATACATGCACAGTATGTTACCTGAAGTGTAGGTATTAGTTACCAGCACTCCAGAGCATGCCCATTGATTGGCTTATTTTTGCTAGGACAGCAGAGAAAGGGCAAGCAACAGAAATATCATATTCAGATGCTCGTTCATTGGTTATTTTTTCTGGCGTTTCATATTGTGACAAAAGGAAATGTGTATTTATGTTCGACTATGATACAAAAGAGAAAGAACATCAAAACACTCGGCAATTGATTAATACTCTGGGGTGGGTGGGGAAGCGATGTGGGTAGCTACACCCCCTCATACAAATAAGATAGCCTTGTGTTTCGTTGCTCTTTCTATAACATATTGATAGAATGTCTAGCTCCTGTGATATACCAACTACCAAACAGCAAAAGATAGTTCATCTATATGGCCATTAATTAACTTTTGAAAACTTGAACTAGATACCAGAAGCATCTAAGAAATGGGTTTTCTTTTTTGATGTTATTGTTTAATCGTTCAGTTTAATTCAATTTTTTTCAATTTTTGTGACTGTGAATAATGTTCTGGGGCAAAATTGTGGGTTGTTTTTATTGTTCTTTCATGGTCAGCTATGAAACAGTGATTAAGATGGAAATATATTAATGTTGGATTTGCACTGATAAAAATGCAACTTTCTTGGGTAAATATTGGAAAAATAAAACACAAACAATGTAGCTTTTAAATCAACACTTTTTATATAATCAAAAGAAATAAAGAAATTGGAGTGAAAAATACCAATTTCTCGAAAAAAATCTAAGTTCAAGGGGGACATAATCCTGGAAATAGTCTTGCTAGAGTATTTAACCTCCTCAAAAATGTTGAGTGATAATAAGAAACATATATATGAAGTTTGAAGTAGATACATTAGGAAATAAAGAAGTTATTTAAAAAAGACAACATTTTTTTTCATAAAAATTCTAAGTTCAAGGGAGGTAATACTGATAATTTTTGTGCTAGAGTTGTAAACCTTGTCACATATGATGTGGTTTGATGACCATAAACTTATATTTAAAGTTTGAAGTAAACACCTTAAGAAATAAAGAACTTATAGTGAAAAAGCTGAAAAATTTAAATCAGAAATCTTAAAAATTTAGGCTATTTGTTGCCATAGCAACCAGAATTTTTAACATAGGAAGAAAAGAAAAAGATGTGCATAATCTCCAGACTGCCATCTACCCATATTTCAAGTTTCATAAAAATATTTTTTAGTACTTTTTTGCGTTATCGCGGGATCCAGTTTTGTGGACGGACGGACTGACGGACTGACAGACAGACAGACAGACGGACGGAGGGTAAACCTAAAGTCCCCTCCGGTTAAACCGGGTAGGGGACTAAAAATAAGTCAAAAAAATTACAAAAAAGACCATCATAAAACAAAGTATTGAAAAAACATGTAAACAAATAATTATAAAAAAATACAAAATAATGAAATATTGAAACAAACAATAAAGAACAAATCTATTAATTTTCACTGCAACATACATGATAATGAAATATTACTAAGAACAAAATCTAAGGAAAAATGTATCATTAATGAATAACATAAGAATTAACATTACAAATTTATTTCAGATGAAAATTAAGATATAACCACTATGAAAGGAAGTTTGAAACAAATGGGTTTACATGAGCAGACTCTGGAATACTGAGTGTAACAAATGTGTTTGCAAATTTCCATGCTGTTTGCTTACAGACCCTATATCAAGTAGAGAAACTGATAGTGAACAGCATGGATCCTGATCAGACTGTGCAGCTGCACAGGCTAGTCTGGATCCATGCTGGTCGCAAACCCATTATGTTGGTTTTGTCATGACGCGGCTCAAATATTTTTGCATAAATATTATATTGGTTAAATCTATAATACAAGACATGGATTAAAAATAAAATCTACCAATAATAAAAACACATTTTGATTCCTGTAAAAAGAAATGTTATTATTTTTAATACATGTATCTATTTCTGAATGCACATGGCATACAATTATACAATATATGATAATTTGTTAAATCTATCTTTAATATTAAAATCATCCTGGCTTGGGCTAAGTATTTTGTAATTAAACCTACAACTCTATATTTGGAAATGGAATACATTTTTGTATATTAATAATAGTTTTTGATTAATTAAAGACCTTTCAATACTGATAAAAAGACAGAAATAGAATTGTTTAAAAATCTGGCTTTACACCTTATTTCCTTGTTTATAAAAGACAGAATGCAAAATTGCTTGAATACATGACTATGACAGTTTCGACTTTTAAGTATTTTCTATAAGTTTTTTTACAAAAGTATCTTTATTTCGTATCAAACTTATGAAGCGAAATTATCTGGTTTTCTTTTACACTAAAAACAAAAATGCTTTATAAATTTATAAATTACATTCCCCAATTATTTTCATGAAGGAAACTTAAACTTGACATCAATTAGAATCTTGTTTATTTTAGAACATTTATACATGTACAATAAAAATAGGTACCCTTTAGAAAGAATTGAGTAAATAGTGTCTGGATAGATAATCACAGACCCTTGTGACACAAAGGTACAAATTAAAGTCGAACAATCATTAACATATTCATGAATATAGAGATTTTTTCTTGATTTGATTGATTTTTTTTTCATAATTATTATAATACACTTTATTTTAAAGTTTTTCTATATAATATAAATAATGCAAAGTGTTTTGTAATTTCATATAAATCTATTTACAAAATGAGTTATATACAAAATATAAATGTATTAACAAGTTAGTAACAACTTATACAGTTTCATTGCACATTTAAAATTTGTTAACAAATATTTGTTTAAACATTAAAATAATTGTCAATATTACCTGGGACAAAGGTAATAAGGTTATTCTTTGTTCCAGAAATTACAAAAAAAATATATATAATTATATATAAAAAGTTTGCCAAAGGGCAATTGTTTGTTACAGTATCAAGTAAAGGTAGTCATTTTGTTTCATCATAATTATATATTTACAATTCAGGGATGTTGTTTCAACATTTACTAACTATCTTAGAACAATTTACACACAGATGTTTCAAACTGCCTCTTACATTAGTTCATTCTAATATTCAAAATTCAAAGAAACTCAAATACTGACAACCAATAAAGAACAAGATCTATTAATTTTCAATGGATGCATAAAAACTCAAATGACTATAATGAAGACACAGTTAATACAGACACCTATGCAATATGTTCTTGAATGAAAATACATTAATACTGTCTGATCTGGCAATATACCAAAAACATATATGGGTTAATATACCTATCATAGCTTGATGGATTTAATGGTAAGAGGTTAGCAGCCAAACTATAATAAGTACTTTTCCCATGATACATTCAATGATAATGTTTGGCCATTCAGTCAATACTATCATATTTCAAACAGGAACAGAGATGTCGGGCAAGATAATGGAAGGTGAGCCCTAATGTCTTTTTCCACTGCAACATATAATGATAAATTTACTAACAAAAAAATTCTAATAAGTGGTTGCAGAAAAAACTATACTATTACAATGTGTTTGAAAAGGAAATGTATCATTAATGAATAAATAACATTACAAATTTATTTCAGATGAAAATTAAATATAACCACTATGAAAGGAAGTTTGAAACAAATGTGTTTACATACAGCAGACTCTGGAATACTGAGTGTAACAAATGTGTTTTCAGATTAAATATTTCCAAAGCACACTAACTACAACAAAAGGCAGAATAATTAATTTTACAGCAGACACCAAAATTGCTTCAACAAAATTTGTTTACTAAAGAAAAATTCTACAGCAGATGTGGCAAAAATAGTAAGAACGCTTTGGAAAAATGGCTACAGCAGACTCAAAAATTGCTATTATTAAAACACAAATGGGAAAATACCTATCATAGCTTGATGAATTAATGGCATGACTGTTGCAGTCAAGATATAATAAGTACTTTCCCAAAAACACATACAGATTAGACTGTGAAACCACAGATAACAAAATTTTACAGCAGACACCAAAACTGCTACAACAAAGTATGTTTACCAAAGAAAAGTTCTACAGCAGACACTTAAATTGCTATAATAAATTGTGTTTTCTAAGAAAAGTTCTACAGCAGAGATAGCAAAAATAGCTAAAACACTTTGTTTACCACAGAAAATAATTAATGTGATTGCAGATGAATAGTTTCATAGCAGACACAAAAAATACCTATGATTAAAATGTTTATTGAGAAAAAGTTCCACAGCATAAATGGAAATTGCCATAAAAAATTGTATTTACCAAAGAATAGTTCATAATGTTTAAGCAGACCCCAAAATCACTAACAAAATGTGTTTATCGAAGAGAACACCAAAGAAAAAATCAAAAGAAAAAACCTTTACCGAACAAAAATTCTACAGAAGACACTAAAATTTCTATAACAAAAAAAAATCTACAGTAAAATGACTGTTTTGTTTACTAAAGACAAAATCTATAAAAAAAAATGTGTTAACCAAAGAAAAATAAACAGAAAACATCTTTACCAAACAAAAATACAGAGAAAAATGTCTTTACTAAAGAAAAAAAAAGTACAGAAAAAATTGTTTACTGAAGAAAAAAAACTACAAAAAATGTGTTTACCAAAGAAAAATGAACAGGAAAAATGACATTTTTGTTAAAGAAAAAATCTACAAAAAATGTATTTACCAAAGAAAGAATCTACAGAAAAATGTGTTTACTGAAATGTGTTTACCATAGAAAACATCTACTGAAAACTGTGTTAACCTAATAAAAAACAATCTATGTAAGTAAAAATGTACAGGAAAATGACCGTTTTGTTTACTTAAGAAAAACTCTACAATGTGTTTACAAGAAAATAAATCTACAGAAAATTATGTTAACCAAAAAGTCTGTACCAAACAAAACTATTACAAAAATATGTTTACCAAAAAAAAACCCAAGAAAAAAAATTTAATGTAATTACCAACAATAAAAAATCTACAGAAAAATGTTTTTACCTAAGAAAAAATCAACAAAAAATTTGTTTATCAAAGGAAAAAAAAATCAGAAAACTGTTTTTTACCAAATTAAAAAGTCTACAAAAAGATATGTTTACCAAGGAAAAAATCTACAACACTCATGTGTTTACTGAGAAATTTTTCAGCAGACACCAAAATGGCTATAACAAAATTATTAATATTTACCAAGGAAAAGTTTCTAGCAGACTCAGACATTGCTATTGGGGTTATCAAGTTATTGGTTTGAAACCCTTATGATATTAAAGGCCAAAGTGGCCATGACCTTTGAGTCAGCAACCCTTAAGTCAAAAGGGATCATCTACTGCCAAAGACAATAGCAATTATTAAGTTTGAGCCTGCAACCCAAAAATCAGAAGGAGACATGTTCAGCGAAAAATTAAACAACAATGCTCCTATGAAATTTGAAGGCCTAGCTCTCATGGGTTGTTGAATTATTGATTGGAAACCATATTGACCAACAAGGACAAATATGTAACATAGACCCTGTTCCACCAAAATCAAGTGGTTTTCTATCAAAGACCAATGCTTCTATCAAATTTTAAAGTCAAGGGCCTATAGATTGTTATTATTATAAATAGCTGGAAAGCATTTTGACATTAAAGGCCAATGTATTCCTCAGACCTACCTAAAGTCAAACAGGGTTCATGCTCAAAAAACCAATGTACTTACAAAATTTGAGGGTCTTATGCCCATGGGTTGTTGAGTTATTGGTAAAACCTTGACCAAATATCAAGAGGGGTCGTGTGTGGCACAAGACCAATGTTGTTAGGGACACCCACTGGTTATCAAGTTATGGGTCAAAAACTGTTTAATCAGTCGAGGTTGATATGACCTTGACCTTTGAGCCCACATTTCCATAAAATATCATATTTCTAGAAAATAATTAATATATTTCTTTTAAATTTTGTTGGTTGATTGAGAATAATATTTGACATAAACAGAAAGAAAATATTTGGCTACTGTCTCTTTTGTGAGAATTGTTTCCCCTTTTTCATGTTTTTATAACTCATAATTTTTTGAAGTCCTTAAAAAATATGTTACATATGCGAAGTAAAAAACAAAATATCTTAAATAACTTCTTTATGCTCTAATTCATTGCGCCAACACCTGTCAGCATACATTTCATTCAGTTTTCAGAGAAAAAATCTAAGTGTAATGTTCAGTGTTAAAGAATTGTCAAAATATATATGCCAGAAACAGAAATATTTAACTTTTAAAGGGATAATTAAGGTAAGCCCAAGACTTGGCGAGCACCTGAGCCCATTTGTTTGAGCACCAGTGTTATGCGTGCAAATTTGAACCAAATAGGGACCAATTTTTAGCTCACCTGTCACAAAGTGACAGGGTGAGCTTTTGTGATCGCTTTTCGTCCGGCGTCCGTCCGTCCGTCCGTAAACTTTTGCTTTAAATGACATCTCCTCATAAACCACTGAGCCAATTTCATCCAAACTTCACAGGAATGTTCCTTTGGTGGTCACCTTTAAAAATTGTTCAAAGAATTTAATTCCATGCAGAACTCTGGTTGCCATGGCAACCGAAAGAAAAATCTTTAAATATCTTTTAAACAACCCTAAGAGCTAGAGCTTAGATATTTGGCATGAAACATCTTCTAATGAGTGTCTACCAAGTTTGTTCAAATAAAAGCCCTGGGGTCAAAATTGGCCCCGCCCCCGGGGGGTCATTGATTTTCCCTATATGCATATAGTAAAAACTTAAAAGATCTTCTTTTAAAGAACTGTAAGAGCTAGAGCTAAGATTTTTGGCATGGAACATCTTCTAGTGAGTGTCTACCAAGTTTGTTCAAATAAAAGCCCTGGGGTCAAAATTGGCCCCGCCCCGGGGGGTCATTGATTTTCCCTATATGACTGGAGACATTGTCAAAGATTGCCACATGAAATATGTAGAACGTCTATCTCTATATATACCATATTTGACTGAAGACATTGTCAAAGATGCTAAATGAAATATCATGAATGCATATATCTATATTTAACCAGATTTGATGGGAGACATTGTCAAAGATTGCCACAAGAAATATCAAGAACCCATATCTCTATATGTGCCAGATTTGGCTGGAGACATTGTCAAAGATTGCCACGTGAAATATCTAGAACGCCTATCTCTAAAGGCATCATGTTTGACTAGAGACATTGCCAAAGATTGCTACGTGAAATATCAAGAACGCAAATCTCTATATGTACCAGATTTGATAGGAGACATTGTCAAAGATTGCCACATGAAATATCTAGAACGCAAATCTCTATATGTACCAGATTTGGCAGGAGACATTGTCAAAGATTGCTACATGAAATATCTAGAACGCCCATCTCTAAAGGCATCATGTTTGACTAGAGACAATGTCAAAGATGCTAAATGAAATATCATGAATACATAGGTCAATAACGTATATCTCTATCTGTACCAGATTTTCCTGGAGACATTGTCAAAGATTGCCACGTGAAATATCTAGAACGCCTATCTCTAAAGGCATCATGTTTGACTGGAGACATTGTCAAAGATTGCCACATGACATATCTAGAACGTCTATCTCTATATATACCAGATTTGACTGAAGACATTGTCAAAGATGCTAAATGAAATATCATGAATGCATAGGTCAATAACGTATATCTCTATCTGTACCAGATTTTCCTGGAGACATTGTCAAAGATGCTAAATGAAATATCATGAATACATAGGTCAATAACGTATATCTCTATCTGTACCAGATTTTCCTGGAGACATTGTCAAAGATTGCCACGTGAAATATCAAGAACGCATATATCTACATTTATATGTATCAAATTTGACTGGAGACATTGTCAAAGATTGCCACATGAAATATCTAGTCTAACGCTTATCTCTTTACGTACCAGATTTGGCTGGAGACAGTATCAAAGATTGCCACATGAAATATCTAGAACGCCCATCGATATATTACCAGATTTGGCTGGAGGCATTGTGAAAAACTTGAAAATTCTTCCTCCATTTTTGTATCATATCTATCATATCCCACATGCTATGATGACCTAGGGTGTGAAAAGACTAGAGCAGAAACGTCCAGGAGCTGAAAGTTCCAGATACCGGTAACTGACAGAGCGGGATACTTGCAAACAGGACTTTTCGGCCCCTTAACCCTTTTACAATATAATTTAAGGTGTTTTTTCTTCTTAATTTATAAAATGAAAATAACACGTTTTCATATTTCAAACAAAAATGCAATAAAATATAAAAAAAAACAAACTACGTAGGTAATTTGATATAGATATAGATATAAATTGATATAGATCAGTTTGATATGCATACCACTTACTGTGGTATTTGACACTGACACACGTATCAATTAACAATAATGAAAATAACATAATAATTAAGGTGCTATTCAATCATGTTGTGATTGCACAGGTACGATTTAATTACTTCGAAATTAATACCATTATAACAATTTTGAGATAGATAAATTATAGTACATAACATAACTCTTAAATGACTAATCGAACATAGTCATCGAACAGTACAATCTTTATTGTATAATTCAAAATATATCTTCCATTTATTTGTTATAATCATGTATTTGTCATATTGTATTATGACACTATCCACTTATTTTTAGAGTTAACGAGTACAGTTATGGTAGAAAACATTATAATAAGTTTAAGTGGTCCGATGTGGTAAAGGGCTCATTTAATTGGGTATGAAATGTCTAGGTGCCGAAATGACTAGAAATCGGATTTTTAGTGGTGCCATACCTTTGCAAGGATCCCGTCGCACCGATTGAAAAAAGGAAATCTCAAAATGATGAGTCTTATAAAAAAATTCTTATTTAGTAAACGTCCAAATTTAGGTAAGAACTTAATTTTTGTTTGTTTGTTTCATTTTACGCTCTTTTCAACAGTATGTCAGTCATATTGGCTAGTTTCCTAAGGAAAAAGAATCAACGGCACGGGTATAAATTTGGCACGGGTAAAGGTGATTCCGCTTTGTCAGCCATGTTTGTTTTCATGAGCTTACCCCACCACAGACACTTTGGGTTTAGAGCTCAAAATAAAATGCATTTTTGTCAATCCCAGCACATGTACTGATCATATAATTTATGTATATAAAAAACCTTTTGAAAAAAAAATCATATTTTAACATCTATAAAATTATAGATGTTGAAATATGATTTTTTGTCATAACGGCTTATATTAAGTTTTTTGATATATATGATCAGTACATGTGCTGGGATTGACAAATATGCATTTTATTTAGATTTTAAAGGCGTTTTGAGCTCCAAATCCCAAGTGTCTGTGTACTTAACAGGCTGATGAAATTGCCCGATCAAAAGGAGTCATGAACTGCACAAGATTAATGCTCATATAAAATTAAGGGCTGAGAGTCCATGGGTTGACGAGTTATTGCTTGGAATCAAGTTCAATGTGCTTGCCGTTTGAGCCCACGCCCCCAAAGGCCCCAGAATCAAAATAAATGATCAAAGTTACATGATTTAGACACAAAGAACACTAGGGAGAATTCTTTCAGAAGTGATAACGCTTGTTACATTTTGTTTTTATTTTACGTCATAAACGTCATTTATTGTGCAATTAACTTGCGCCGGGTCGCGTACCCCCTTGTCAGTTGAAATTTTAACAGACTCGTTATTTTTAAACATATTGATTTTTTCACTGTCTATTGAGAGGATATCTTCCTATATTATTATCTTGTAAAATTGTGCAAGTAAATTTAAAAAATGTCAACTGCAGTCCTATTACTTTTTGAACAACCCTCGTATTTATTGTACAAGTATATATAATTTATTGAATTACATATTTTGAATAATGATTAAAACTAAAGTAGATAAATCAAATTTCTTTGGGAAATAACCTCAAGAATATGAGATGCATTTATCAATCTGTAAATATTTTGTTGTTATATTAAGAAAGGGAGTAGGTCTGGCATACCTATGCAGAGCTATGAAGGAAAATTAAATTCTAATAAAAGTGTTTAGATTCAAGAATTTGTGAAGGAAAATTGGATTGAAATGAAGGATAACATGATGGATTTGCCACGTGGTCAAGTAAAGTAGATTGTATGGAACTGCCACGTGGTCAAGTGAGATTTCATTTTTAGTTGTTTGAATTTATTCTTTAAATATGGCAAGTTTACCGCATGTAAAAGGTGTGAGAACTTGTTTCAGAAATACTCTTGAGGAAGAAATGAAACAAGGAAATGACATAATTATTTCTGATAAAGACTACTGTGGCATTGACCAGTTTAAAAAAGATAGATTTTTTTTATATTGGAATTGGATTACTGTGAGTAAAATTTAAAATTTATAGTAAATATTTCACAAGTAAAATAAGTGCTTACCTGTAATTGTTTTTGTGTTTTAGTAAGAAAGGGAAACAAAATATATTACTTCAATGTTTGTTGGGGAAAAAAGAAACTTCACAACATGGAAATTGACGCCGGAACCGGGAAACACATTTCTAAATTAATGTGATTTACTGGAAGAAAATTCTCTAGAATTAAATTCTAATAAGTGCTTAGACTCAAGAATTTGTGAAGAAAAATTGGATTGAAATGAAGGATAACATGATGGAGCCACCATGTATGGAACTGCCACGTGGTCAAGTAAGAGTTCATTTTTAGTGGTTTTAATTTATTCTTTAAATATGGCAAGTTTACTGCATGCAAAGGTGTGAGAACTCGTTATAAAAATACTCTTGAGGACAAAATGAAACAAGGAAATGACATAATTATTTCTGATATATATTATTGTGACATTGAACAGTTTAAAAAAGATAGATTATCTTATATTGGAATTGGATTTCTGTGAGTAAATTTTAAAATTTGTAGTTAATATTTCTTAAGTAAAATAAAATGTATATTTATAATAATTATTGTTTTTGTGTTTTAGTTAGAAAGGGAAACAAATTATTATTTCTTCAATGTTTGTTGGGAAAAAAAGAAACTTCACAACATTGAAATTGGGGCCAGAACGGGGAAACACATTTCTAAATCAATGTGATTTACTGGAAGGAAACTCTCTGGAATGAAATTCTAGTAAAAGTGTATTCAGATTCAAGACAATATATGTATAATAACACAGTCTGACTAAGTGAAGTTTCTATCTTAGCTTCATATGAAAAAAAACAACATTTTTTCATTTCATCACAGTCTGACAATAACTGTTTTTGCCAAGGATCACAATCCTTCCTAAATGTCAGGGATTCCTTGCATAAAAATTATTATTATATAAATTTTCAAAGTACAGAAAAAATGTTGTTTTGCTTCTATTATATAACATGCCGAAAGAAAAAAAACTGATGCTTACGTCGACATGTGGTTAAAATAATTATTTTCACATTCCAAGGTCATTGTTTGTCAAAAGTCTGAAGTATTACTGAAATATTTCACCGTATATTTTTAGAAAAAGCTACACGAGTAGCAGAAGGAGGGAAGATGGTGCTAGACCTCATGTAAGTCAATTTTCAACGCTTCTTTTGATGTAATGACACTCTTAAACTTTTATTTCGAGCCTCTGTGGCCAAATCAAATGGTTACGGTCGCGGACTTTGAACCACTTGGCCATCAGCAAAGTTTGTTTGAATCTGGACAGGGACTTTGTATTGCTTCATGCAAGGAATGTAGCTACCTTACTGAAAGTTGACTTTATTCAGGGGAAAGATACACTGAGATCTTTCTGCATCTGTATTGGTTCTGTATTGGTTCAAATTCACAGAACCAATCAATCTTAAAACGATAACTCAGATGATGAGGATTTCTTATTTTTAGGGTCTGTGGTAGAGAGTTATCTAAAGTTATCGACTTAAGAATAACATGTCACTTGATATTTATATCAGGAATGGTTGCAGTTAGCATAATGAATGTTGATAATGTAATTGTCATTGTTTTATTCATATATAAAGGGAGAGAACTCTTATTGAAATTAGAGAAATGTCGAGATCTCATGTTTTGATATTCTTACTTTTAAAATTCTTTGCATTGTTAATTGTTTCAAATAAGAAGCTAGGAAAATCCATAACTCAAATGTAATGTATGATAAACTCTGGTGTAGTACAAGGAAATCATGGGTGACTTGAACCTGTGGTCGCTTTGTGCAAATCCAGATACCATTAACTTGGTCTCCATAAGGCAGTGACCATTAAAGGAACGCCACTGAGGTTTAAAAGTCTAATAACATAAAATTTTAATTTTCGTACATGGATCAGCTGAGGCACTTAAAACAGAAAGTATGCTAAAGATAATTAAGAAATACTCAAAAAATAAGTAAAAAAAAAAATAAGTAAAAAATCATATTTTTGTGCTATTTTTATTTTTCTCAGTAAGAATGTTTATTCTGGAAAGTCTGAGTGAGCTAATGATCTGAAATTTTGCACAAAAGTTATTGGTCTAGACCTACATCAAATGGAATATTAATCTCGAAAATTATTTCCAGTCCTGTTATGTCAAAAAACCTCAGTGGAGTCCCTTTAAATTTGTAATCTGTTGTCACTCAGTAGAATGTGTTCAAACTTTAGAACCTGTTCTTACAAAGGGAGATAACTTCTATACAGTGTGCTGCAAAATTTAATTATATTTCGGTTAAGTTTAACCACAAATCTTCATAGAAATTCAGCTTTTTTTTTTAAAAAAAGTCCTGTTAATAAAAAAGATTTTGCTAAAATGGTAAAATTTCTAGAGTACTTGAACCAAGACTTGAGTTCAAGACGTTACAAAAATGATTTCAATTTCAGAAAAAAAATACTGAAAGTAAGAGAGTTTGATGATGTCAGACTAGTACTCTAAGGATTGTTGATTGCGTGGGTTCAAACTCTGTCAGGGACAAGCCGTTGTTTCAGTGAAGGGACAAGCCGTTGTTTCAGTGATCAAGAAACTTTACACTCATTGCTTAGTAGATTCGAAAGTGTTTCAATAAGCTTATAGCTTCAAACACATTAGAACTAAAAGAAATAAGTATAAATTAAATGTGCTTTATTGTATTTCAGGTGATGATATTGCGTAACCATGTTACTGTAGCATGTGGATCCAATGCCTGTAATGCACAGGTAAAACTTTCATATATTCCTGTGTAATTTTTTTTTTCCGTTTTATTATCTTTTCCTATTGTGAATACAATTAATTTTATGTGAAAGTTTATTAATATTGGTGTGATTTAAACATTTTTGCTTGATATAGCTGTCTGTAATATGACAGTTTCTTATTTACTAACACTTACCCAGCCGGGACCGAAATTGATTAACCCTTACCAGCAGACTTGAACCAGGCCAGTCTGCTGTTCCATGCAGTCTGACCAGGTTCTACAATGTTAACTGATTGATATTAAAATTTTCAACTTCAAAAATCTCAAAATTTCAATGAAGTAAAAAATGAAATACGAACCAAAGTTTGTACGTGAAACAAGCACAGTGCTAAAATCTGTCGCTCGTTACTTGGGTTAAATTGTGTTCTCTGGTTACTTCGGTTAAATTGTGTTCCTTTTTGAATACTGATGTCATTATACAGGATAAATTGTGCTATCAATTGAAATACAGTTCACAGATGTTAAACTATCAAGTTATACTCTGGAGAATTTGGCGACAGACAGTTCTCGGAATCGTGTTAAAGCTTGTATAGTCTAGAGACAGTTTATAATGTTCACTTACGTTCAAAGGCAGTACTAAGCACAGACGTGACAACATTTCATGATTTATTGAGAGAAATAAATATCGTCTGGGGGATTTCCGCTACCTGGCTTATATTCTTTTCATCTAGACAAGATTATATGTGTCAAGAGCAGGGATAAATATCTTGATATTTTATGCCCTTGAAATATTTGATATGAGCCGCGTCACGACAAAACCAACCTAATGGGTTTGCGACCAGCATGGATCCAGACCAGCCTGCGCAGTCTGATCAGGATCCATGCTGTTCACTTACCAACTCTATTACAAGTAGAGAAACTATCCGCGCAGTCTGATCAGGATCCATGCTGGTCGCAAACCCATTATGTTGGTTTTGTCATTGCGCGGCTCATATATTTGCTAAGCATACTCCTTTTGTTTTGTCTTTCTGTCAGTCTCTCCATCCGTCTGTCTGATTGACTGGATAAGGTTAAGGGGCTATTGAGTTGAAAGAAATTATAATTATTATAATCCGAGTTCTATTCCAATAAAATAAAAGGGTATCTATGGCCCTCTGTAGAATTATTTCTGATATAGACTATTGTGACATTGACCAGTTTAAAAAAGATAGATTATTTTATATTGGAATTGGATACTCTCAGTAATATTTAGAATTTGTAGTAAATATTTCTTTAATAAAATAAAGTGTTTATTTATAACTGTTTGTGTGTTTAAGTTAGAAAAGAAAACAAAATATATTATTTCAATGTCTTTTTGGAAAAAAAGAAACTTTAAAAAGAAACATTGAAATTGGTGCCAGAACCAGGGAACACATTTCTAAATTAATGTGAATTACAGCAAGAAAATTCTTTGGAATTAAATTCTTATAAAAGTGTGTTCAGATTCAAGAATTTGTGAAGGAAAATAATGGATTGCAATGATTAGCACTGGTAAAGGAACTTTCCATACCAAAATTAAAATTAAAGGCAGTTCTTATTGGTGTTAGGATTCTCAAGTTTATAAAAAGTAAAATCAATCTGCCAATCAAGAATACATTTTTTATGACTGACTCACTTTGTACTCTTCAATGGATTAATTTCAGGAAAGAACCTTCATGTGTACACCAGAAAATGAGAGAACATAGACATGTTATATTCAGACAGGTTGGCACATATCTCAATCAAAACCACTTAACAGGAGCTGATAACAAGAGCTGTCGGTAGGACAGCAATGCTCGTCTATTCTTAGAGCTTGATAATAAAAGAGCCTTGATTATGTAAAATTTTCTGAGTAAACAAAAGGGCAAAATTTCTCTTTAAATCCATGTTACATTTATAGGCCTTGGAGACAGTCCTATTATGCTCTCAAAGAAGAGTATATAATTTTAACTTGTTTCAAATCCTGATGTTAATAGAATTAGAAAATATCTGAGGTGGTATGCAAACCTAAATGTAAATTCTAAGACAAAAAGGGGCATAATTCCGTCAAAATGCTTGATACAGTACCTCCTCCAGTCTACAGGTTAAGTTCATGCTTTAAAGGTTTGCAAAATTTCAAAGTCAAATGTCCATGGACTTTGAAAATATTTGAGACGATACAAAAACTGTAATGCAAATTCTAAGTCAAAAAAGGGGCATAATTCTTACAAAATGCTTGATACAGTTATCTCCTCTTGTCTACCGGTTGGGGTTATGATGGTTAACAAGTATGCAAAGTTTTAAAGCCATATGTCAATGGACTTTGAAAATATTTGAGGTATTACAAAAACTCTAACATAAGTGGTTACGCCGACGCAGACACCGATGCTCAGGTGACTACAATAGCTCTACTTTTTCTTATCCAAAAGTTGAGCTAAAAATCAGAAGAAGTTGTCGGAGGTGTGTGATTATGTATGTACAGGACTCAGTAACAGCTCACTTAGTGAAGACATTGTGCTCTGAGTTGATGAAAACAATTTGAACAATTCACAAATGGGGTAACTATTGATAATCAGTGTCTATTCTAGGAGGGGCGATGGGGGGGTTCACCCATATTTTTGAGAAATCACCCCTATTTTTTGAGGAGGGAGCAAATTTTACATAAGACAAAGAAGGAAAAAGATAAACAAATGTAATCAATTCTCACTATTCGATAAAAATCCCCCCTTATTTTCGAATCCTAGAATAAACACGGGATAATTATTTGTCATGGACAATGTTAGTGCGCACTAAAATTAATAATATTCACTTAATGTACAGGCACTAGGTTGATGCCAGCAGAAAAGAGGATGATTGATTTTCATTTCCAGTTGAAAAACTTAATGGAATTATACTTCTAAACGTTATAATGAGAAGCGTTCCAAAATACCCGACGGTTCACATATACCCTACAACGCTCTAGTTCTTTGTTTTGTTGGCAACATGGAAACAAATGAATTGCCTCTGACTTATGTAATCACCCATTGACCAGTATGCACTGAATATTTTCTGTCTTTCATATTCGGTTATATTCTCGCTGCATTTAATTCTAAAAGATAAATTTCTTGGGGAAAAAGAGATTACAGATAGTGCCTGTGAACTTTATGAATGCAGTATTCTGTCAGGGGAAAAAGG
The DNA here is from genome assembly GCF_026571515.1 of Ruditapes philippinarum. Classification (NCBI taxonomy): domain Eukaryota; kingdom Metazoa; phylum Mollusca; class Bivalvia; order Venerida; family Veneridae; genus Ruditapes; species Ruditapes philippinarum. The sequence goes on along the minus strand of NW_026855753.1, from coordinate 4,443 downwards.
TGATATAATCAGTATAACCTTTTTCCACTACAGATACTTCACAACATGCGGAACAACAGGTACACTTAGAACTTATAAGGATTGAATATTTATATAATATTATCGTCAGACATAAAGGACAATAAATAAAAAACATAAAAAGTCAATTTCGGCAATTATAACCTTTGAACCCTCGAAATAGCATGTGACATAAAATTGACCAATGGCTAAATTGTACATATATATTTGAAAATTTCTACCGGAAATTAGATAAAAATAACAAAAACAAAATGATGACTGCTATCATAAAAACAGTATTATCAACATTTAGGAAGTTTATACATCATGACGGGCCAAATTTTGGTAAGAACTTGACTTTTTGTTTGTGTTTGTTTCATTTTCGCTTTTTTCAACAGTATTTCAGTCATATAGGTTATTTTCTAATAATTTTTAGAAAAGAAGTTATTACAAAATACTTTTTAATGTTTTGCCCTTATAAGGATTGAATATTTATATAATATTATCGTCAGACATAAAGGACAATAAATAAAAAACATAAAAAGTAAATTTCGGCAATTATAACCTTTGAACCCTCGAAATAGCATGTGACATAAAATTGACCAATGGGTAAATTGTACATATATATATTTGAAAATTTCTACCGGAAATTACCAAAAAAAAAACAAAAACAAAATGATGACTGCTATGATTTCATACGTGTGTTCAAAATTTCGGAGATTTATTCAGCACGAAAGGCCAAATTTTGAGGCCAAAAGGCCAAAAAATAAGTGCTTACCTGTAATTGTTTTTGTGTTTTAGTAAGAAAGGGAAACAAAATATATTACTTCAATGTTTGTTGGGGAAAAAAGAAACTTCACAACATGGAAATTGACGCCGGAACCGGGAAACACATTTCTAAATTAATGTGATTTACTGGAAGAAAATTCTCTGGAATTAAATTCTAATAAGTGCTTAGACTCAAGAATTTGTGAAGAAAAATTGGATTGAAATGAAGGATAACATGATGGAGCCACCATGTATGGAACTGCCACGTGGTCAAGTAAGAGTTCATTTTTAGTGGTTTTAATTTATTCTTTAAATATGGCAAGTTTACTGCATGCAAAGGTGTGAGAACTCATTATAAAAATACTCTTGAGGACAAAATGAAACAAGGAAATGACATAATTATTTCTGATATATATTATTGTGACATTGAACAGTTTAAAAAAGATAGATTATCTTATATTGGAATTGGATTTCTGTGAGTAAATTTTAAAATTTGTAGTCAATATTTCTTAAGTAAAATAAAATGTATATTTATAATAATTATTGTTTTTGTGTTTTAGTTAGAAAGGGAAACAAATTATTATTTCTTCAATGTTTGTTGGGAAAAAAAGAAACTTCACAACATTGAAATTGGGGCCAGAACGGGGAAACACATTTCTAAATCAATGTGATTTACTGGAAGAAAACTCTCTGGAATGAAATTCTAGTAAAAGTGTATTCAGATTCAAGACTTTGTGAAGGAAAATTGGATTGAAAAGAAGGATAACATGATGGAGTTGCCACTTGGTCAATTTAGGTAGATGGAACAAGCTGCCACATGGTCAAGTAAAGTAGATTGTATGAAACTGCCATATGGTCAAGTGAGATTTCATTTTTAGTTGTTTGAATTTATTCTTTAAATATGGCAAGTTTACCACATGCAAAAGGTGTGAGAACTTGTTTTAGAAATACTAATGAGGAAGAATTGAAATAAGGAAATGACATAATTATTTCTGATATAGACTATTGTGACATTGACCAGTTTAAAAAAGATAGATTATTTTATATTGGAATTGGATACTCTCAGTAATATTTAGAATTTGTAGTAAATATTTCTTTAATAAAATAAAGTGTTTATTTATAACTGTTTGTGTGTTTAAGTTAGAAAAGAAAACAAAATATATTATTTCAATGTCTTTTTGGAAAAAAAGAAACTTTAAAAAGAAACATTGAAATTGGTGCCAGAACCAGGGAACACATTTCTAAATTAATGTGAATTACAGCAAGAAAATTCTCTGAAATTAAATTCTAATAAAAGTGTTCAGATTCAAGAATTTGTGAAGGAAAATAATGGATTGCAACAATTAGCACTGGTAAAGGAACTTTCCATACCGAAATTAGAATTAATGGCAGTTCTTATTGGTGTTAGGATTCTCAAGTTTGTACAAAGTAAAATCAATCTTCCAATCAAGAATACATTTTTTATGACTGACTCACTTAATACTCTTCAATTCAGAAAAGAACCTTACTGTGTACATCAGAAATCATGCGATAGAAATAAGAGAGCATAGACATGTTAAATTCAGACATGTTGGCACAAATATCAATCAAAACCACTTAACAGGAGCTGATAGGTAGGACAGCAATGCTTGTCTATTCTTAGAGCTTGATAATAAAAGAGCCTTGATAATGTTAACAAAAGGGCAATTTTTTTTCTTTAAATCCATGTTAGAGTTATAGGCCTTGGAGAGAGCCCTATTATGCCCTAAAGAAGAGTTTATAATTTAAACTTGTTTCAAATCCAGATGTCAATAGAATATGAAAATATCTGAGGTGGTATGCAAACCTATTAAAATGTAAATTCTAAGACAAAAAGGGGCATAATTCCGTCAAAATGCTTGATACAGTACCTCCTCCAGTCTACAGGTTAAGTTCATGGTTTAAAAGGTTTGCAAAATTTCAAAGTCAAATGTCCATGGACTTTGAAAATATTTGAGACGATACAAAAACTGTAATGCAAATTCTAAGTCAAAAAAGGGGCATAATTCTTATAAAATGCTTGATACAGTTATCTCCTCCTGTCTACCGGTTGGGGTTATGATGGTGAACAAGCATGCAAAGTTTCAAAGCCATATGTCAATGGACTTTGAAAATATTTGAGGTATTACAAAAACTTTAACATAAGTGGTAACGTCGACGCAGACACCGACGCTCTGATGACTACAATAGCTCTACTTTATTTTATCCAATAGTTGAGCTAAAAATCAGAAGAAGTCGTCGGAGATGAGTGATTATGTATGTACAGGACTCAGTAACAGCTCATTTAGTGAAGACATTGTGCTGGGAAATGATGAAAACAATTTGAACAATTCACCAATGGGGTAACTATTGATAATCAGTGTCTATTCTAGGAGGGGCGATGGGGGGGTTCACCCATATTTTTGAGAAATCACCCCTATTTTTTGAGGAGGGAGCAAATTTTACATAAGACAAAGAAGGAAAAAGATAAACAAATGTAATCAATTCTCACTATTCGATAAAAATCCCCCCTTATTTTCGAATCCTAGAATAAACACGGGATAATTATTTGTCATGGACAATGTTAGTGCGCACTAAAATTAATAATATTCACTTAATGTACAGGCACTAGGTTGATGCCAGCAGAAAAGAGGATGATTGATTTTCATTTCCAGTTGAAAAACTTAATGGAATTATACTTCTAAACGTTATAATGAGAAGCGGTCCAAAATACCCGACGGTTCACATATACCCTACAACGCTCTAGTTCTTTGTTTTGTTGGCAACATGGAAACAAATGAATTGCCTCTGACTTATGTAATCACCCATTGACCAGTATGCACTGAATATTTTCTGTCTTTCATATTCGGTTATATTCTCGCTGCATTTAATTCTAAAAGATAAATTTCTTGGGGAAAAAGAGATTACAGATAGTGCCTGTGAACTTTATGAATGCAGTATTCTGTCAGGGGAAAAAGGTGATATAGAAAAGAAGTTATTACAAAATACTTTTTAATGTTTTGCCCTTATAAGGATTGAATATTTATATAATATTATCGTCAGACATAAAGGACAATAAATAAAAAACATAAAAAGTCAATTTCGGTAATTATAACCTTTGAACCCTCGAAATAGCATGTGACATAAAATTGACCAATGGCTAAATTGTACATATATATTTGAAAATTTCTACCGGAAATTAGGTACCCGGAAATTAGCAAAAAAAAAAACCAAAATGATATTCAAAATCATTACTACAGTATTTACTCAATTTAAGAGATTTATACATCATGACGGGCCAAATTTTGGTAAGAACTTGATTTTTTGTTTCATTTTCGCCTTTTTCAACAGTATTTCAGTCATATAGGTTATTTTCTAAGCAAAAAGAAACAACTCGGCCCTATACGAACTCGGCACGGGTTAACTCGGCCCACTTTACAAAACTATATATATCGTATAAACTTTGCTTTGCATGTTATTAAGGTAAATGAATGATAAGAAATATCTTATTAAATAAATGATTTCTGTTCATTTTATATGAGATATTAAATAAATGATTTCTGTTCATTTTATATGAGATATTGCCTAGATACAAAAAAAAAAAAAAAAATTACAATAGCTTTCTTTCAATATGCCAAATTTGTTTATTTACTTTTTTTATGAAGACTATTTCCTTCTTTT
>NW_026855752.1:0-22365 GCF_026571515.1 Ruditapes philippinarum | reverse complement strand
GAGTGGCGTAGCCACGAGTGAAAATATGGAAATTTTTTCCAGCCACAAAAATGAAAATAAATCATGTTTTTTTAATAAAAAAAAACTTAAAATTTTCTGTTTTTTTATATAAAATTTTTAGTTTCGACTATTCGATAAGAAAAAATTTTGACTATTGCAGCCCACCCAAAGCGTCGGCGCCCGGCGAAACCCAAATTATTTTTAAATTTTTTGTAAAAAATTTTAAAAATTTTTTAAAAAGCCCCATAAAACATAGGCTTTAAAAATTTTTCCCACACTTTTTTCCCCAAATCATAAAACCCCAAACCCTGTAGACGGGAGGGGGTTTAACCCTCTATAAACCCTTTTTGGGGAACAGAATTTTTCCCTTTTTTTCCCAAACCTTAAAATTTTAAACTTTTAAAGTTTTTTTTAATAGTTCAAAATTTTTCAAAGTCCATTGAAAATATGGTTTTTGAAAATTTTGACACTTTTTCAACATCATGCCCCCAAAACCTTTTTAAAAACAGGAGGAGGTAACTCAAATCAAGCTTTTTTGGAACAGAATTATCCCCTTTTTTTTTTTTTTTTTTTTTTTTCGCCCTTAAAATTTTACTTTTAAAGTTTTTGTAATAGTTCAAATTTTTTTCAAATTTCCATTGAAAATATGGCTTTAAAAACTTTGCAAAATTGTTAAAACATCATGACCCCAAACCCCTGTAAACAGGGGGAAAGGAAAACTCTATCAAGCATTTTTGACAAAAATTTATCCCCCTTTTTTTCGACTTAAAATTTAAACTTTTAAATTTTTTTGAAAATAGTTAAAATTTTTTTCAAAAGTCCATTGACATATGGTTTTTAAAACTTTGCACCTTGTTAAACCCAATAAAGGGACCCCCCCTGTAAACGGGAAAAGGGGGGTAACTTTTATCAAGCATTTTTGACAAAATTTTAAATCCCCCTTTTTTCGACTTAAAAATTTTACTTTTAAAGTTTTTGGGTAATAGTTCAAATTTTTTAAAAAGCCCAAATAGAAATATGGCTTTGAAATTTGCACACTTTTTTACCATCTTTGGACCCAACCTGAAAACGGGAAAGGGGGGTTAACTCTATCAAGCATTTTGACAGAATTATGCCCCTTTTTCGACTTAGAATTTACGTTAAAGTTTTTGTAATATTTTAAAATTTAATTTTCAAAGTCCTTTTGACATATGGTTTTTAAAAAATTTTTGAAACACTTGTTTAACATCATGCCCCCAAAACCTGTAAACAGGAGGAGGTAACTCTATCAAAAATTTTAAACAAAATTTCCCCCTTTTTTTCGATTTAAAAATTTACGTTAAAGTTTTTGTAAAAAGTTCAAAATTTTTTCAAATTTCCATTAAACATATGGCTTTGAAACTTGAAAACACTTGTTCCCCAAATAAATGACCCCCCCTGTAACGGGAAAGGGAAAAGGAAAACTCAAATTAAAAGCATTTTTAAAACAAAATTTTTAGGGCCCCTTTTTTCGACTTAAAATTTTTTACTTTAAATTTTTTTGAAATATTTTTCAAAATATTTTAAAAAGCCCAAAATTAAACTTTAGGGGTTTTTAAAAATTTTGAAAACACTTGTTCCCCGGGCCCATGACCCCCCAACCCTGTAAACGGGAGGGGGTTTTAATTTAAATCAAAGCTTTTTTTTTAACTACCCAAGCACTAAGAATAGCCCGAGCTTTGCTGTCCTACCCGACAGCTCTTGTTCTTTTTTTTTGACATTAAAATTTAAAAACTTTCCTTAAATTTTGGGGTATGGCAGAATTTAAAAAAAAGTGGCCCGGCAAGACCCCAAATTTGAAAAATACGGAAAAAAAATTTTTTTCACTGCAGTGAAAAAAAAATTTTTACAGTAAAAATAGGGAAAAATGAAAATAAGCATTTTTTATTTCAAAATATTTCTCAAATTTTCATTTATAAGTATAATTTAAAAAACCCCTTTTTAAATTTTTTAAAACCCTATTAATTGTTTTTTTAAAGAGGGTTTCCTTAAAGATCAAATACTTATGATTTTCATTCCGTTTTTTTGCCAATTTTTTTAAAAAGAAAACATTTTTGCTACAAAATGTTTTTTAAAGTTTGGAAAAAAAAATATCCCCATAAAATTTTTAAAGAAAAAATGGGGCTAAAATGGGGATTAAATTCAGTAAAATTTACAGTAGAAGCAAAATTTTTGCCCAGACCCTTTTTAAACTCACCTGAGGTTTTCTCAAAGGGGGAGCTTTTAGGGGGTCGGTGGAAAGGGCCCCTCGCCGTCGTCCCCTCGTCCGTCCGGGCCGTCCACAATTACTTGTGAACACTCTAGCGGTCGCATTTTTGCCCCCAATCATCATCAAACTTGGTCAGGGGTGCTTTTCTAGTTTAAAGCTCGGATGAGTTCGAAAATGGGTATCTCGGATGAAAAAAATAGGTACAAGAGTAAAAAAAGAAAAAAACCTTGTGAACACTCTAAGAGGTCACATTTTTGACCAATCATCTCAAAAAATTTGGGCAGGATGTTTGTCCCAGGTGATAAACTTGGATGAGTTCGAACATGGGGATTCGAGAAAAAAATAGGTCACAGGGGGCTATAAATAGAAAAAAACCTTTTGGAACACTTAGTGGTCACATTTTTTTAACCAATTCATCAAAAAAAAAAATTGGGGGCAAATGCTTGTCTAGTCAAAAATTTCTTTTGGATGATTCGAACATGGGTCATCTCTGATAAAAACTAGGTCACAGGGGCTAAAAAAAAGAAAAAACCTTTTGAACACTCTAGTGGTCACATTTTTACCCAATCATCATCAAATTTGTCAGGATGCTTGTTTTTGATAATAGCTGGGTGAGTTCGAAAATGGGTCACTCGGAGAAAAACTAGGTCACCCCAGCTTTTAAAAGAAAAAAAACCCTTTTGAACACCTAGTGTACATTTTTTTCTCAATCATCATCAAACTTGTCAGGATGCTTAAAACTAGTTGAAGCTTGGGTGAGTTCGAAATGGGGGCTCTCGGATGAAAAAAATAGGTCACCCGAGCTAAAAATAGAAAAACCCTTTTTAACACTTTAGCGGTCACATTTTTGCATCAATCATCATCAAACTTGATCAAGATGTTTTGTCTGGGGTTTACTCGGATGATTTTCGAACAGGGGTCATCTCGGATAAAAAAATGGGTAAACAGGAGCTAAAAAAAGAAAAACCTTTTGCAACACTTAGGGGTCAAAATTTTTTGACTAAATTGTCATCAAATTTGGTCAGGAAACTTGTCTGGGTTCCTTTGGGCGGGGGAAAAAATCGAAAAAGGGACATTTCGGATAAAAAAACAAAGGTCACAGGACCCAAAAAATGAAAAAATCTTTTTTAAAAATTTAAAGGGGCCCTACTTTTGGGTGTTTCCAAATTTTCCGGGTTAATTGGTCTAAAAAGTTTGTTTTTTTTTTTTTAAGTCAAGATCAAACCCAGGGGGTCATTTTTGGATAAAAAAATAGTCAAAACCGCCCAAATAGGGAAAAACCCTTTGGTTAACTTTCCCTTAGTGGGTCATTTTTTTCACTAAATTATCATCAAATTTGGCCCAGCGATGTTTGTTTTAGGTAATTGTTTGGGAAATTAAAAAGGGGTTCGAAATCGCATGTGAAACTGGGTCCCCGGGAGTAAAAAAAAAATTTTTGGTTAAAAATTTATTTTGCTTACTTTTTGATCCAAGTTTCCTGGAAATTGGCCCTTTTAAAAGGGTTTTTTTAAATGAATTTAGGTCAATTTTGGGAATATGTGCCACCGGGGTTTTAAAAAACTAGGTCGCACTGCTAAAATTTATGATAATCCTTTTTTAAAACCTGTAGTGGTCACATTTTTGACTCACCTGTCATAAAGGTTTGGAAGAAGGGCTTGTCTAGGTAATTTTTTGGGAAATGATTTTTGATAATTCAGGTGAGCGATCAGGGCCATAAACCCCCTTTAAAAAAAAAGCATATTTTAAATCCCCTTTTTTTTTTTAAAAAATTAAAACATTTTTGGCAAGGGTTTTTACCCCATTTTTTAATTTAAATCCAAATGTAAAAACAGAGGGGTTTGTGTTGATTGTGTAAAAAATTTTTAAATTTTGAGGGGAAAATTTTAACCAAAAAAACTATTTCCGAAAAACTATGGTTTCCCTTTTCATAAATAAAACAGGACAAATTTAAATATTTGCCCAGGGTTTTTGAAAAATTAGTTTTTTCAAAATAACAAAATTATACTTTGTTTTAAAAATATAAATGTTAAATTTTCTTTATCTACCCCCATAAAAAAAGTTACAGCTTCATTTTCCTTTTAAAATTTAAATTGACAGAAATTTAACTTCCCTTTTCCCCAATATAAAAAAAAATTTTTACCAGTTTTTTTTTTTGTCCATCAGCCTCATAAAATTTTAGTTAAAAATTTGGTGATTTCCTATTTTTTTTAAAATTTTTACCCCTTTTTAAAATTGATAAGTTTTGACAATTTTTTGTTTTTTCAAAATTTTCCCCTTATAAATATTCCCCAATTAAAATTACGCATTAAAAAAACCAACTTTTTTTTTTATTTTCTTTTTTTTCTTTTAACCCCTTTTTTTTTTTTGGAAATTTTTATTTTTTAAACTGCATATATTTTTTTATATGGTTTGGTCAACTCACTTTTGGGGGAAATTTTAAATTTTTGTCTACATTAGTTTTTTGAAAATTTTCTGAACCCCGAAAACCAAAAAAATCGGGTTTATATTTTTAAGGGTTATTAGTACTTTTTTGAAAAATTTAAAAATTTGGTGGGGGCACTCCCCCAAAGGAAACCAAAAATTTAATTTTTTGGTAAATCCCCTTTACTAATAAATTTTAACCACCTTTGTTTTTTAAAATTTTTTTTTTATAAACGTCTTTTACAAGACGGGGTTAAACAGTTAGCCCAATTTTAAATTTTAAGAAAAATTTTTTACGATTTAATTTTTTAAATACTGCAATTTCCCATTGGACAAAAAAAATTTTCAGACACTAAACAAAAATTTTAATTTAGAATCTGATGTTTATAAAAAATTTAAAATAGTCCCTCTTTCAAATTTTGGGCAAAAACCCTTTTCATAGTTTTTTTGGGAAAAAACATAGCAAAAGTGCCCGACCCCTGATAACAGTTCCCCTAAAGTCATGTGAATTTTTGGCCCGCACTCGAGATTTTCTATCAGCTTGGCTAAGAGTTAAAAAAAAAATTTTTTTTTAACATATAAAAAAATTAAACTTTAAAAAATGAAAAAATAAATTTTTTTGGGTATTTAAATACAAAAAATATAAACATTGTTTAAAAGATTTTTATTCTTAGAAAATGTTCCCAAAAAAAAAAAAAAATATTATTGTACTATATTGTTTTTGCTAGGAAAACTTTTTTTTGGGAAAATAAGAGGTTTTTTTCTGCATTGGAAGGTATATTTTGTTAATGATTTTTCGAAAGTTTTATTTTATGATTAATTTTTGACATAAAGGGCCCTTTATTTTAAATTTTTTCACAAAAAATTTATACATATCTTCAAAGTGTTTATGTGTAATTTAAATTTCCCTCCAAATTTTTGTAATAGAATTAAAATTTAAAAATTTTAAAAATTTTTCTTGTAAAGTTTCCAAAAGATATATATATTAGAACTTTTCTAAATCTAAGTTTTTTTGTTTGGGTTATTTCTTTTTCCCCTGCCTCTAATGCTACTTTAAAATAACTGTATCAATTTAAAATTTGGGAGAAACTTAATTGGAAACATTTAATAAAGCCGTCCCCAAAAAAGTTTTGTTCACAAAGGGTCAAATACACGCCTTTAACAAGTCTGTACACTTAAGACCCCCTACTTCCAAAAGTCAAGGTCACACCCTTGGGGGGGTCAAAGCTTTTTTATCATCCCGCATTTTGGGTATATTTTGGTTTTCCCGTCCCCTAACTTTATTGAAACAAGGGGGTTTTGGAATTTTCTTTGCACAAAATTTTTTCAAATAATTTAAAAGATGTGGGCAGGGCCCCCAAAACCCGGAAACCGGGGCCCCCCCTTCAAAATTAAAACGAAAACAAAAATTGGAAAGGTTAAAGCCCCAACATAGGGCTGTTTTTAAAGGGGACCCAAAATAAGCATTCAAATTTTGGGGAAAGCCCACATACCTAAATCGATGAAAAAAATTCGAAAAACCCAGCAAAGGAAATTTGAAACCCTAAAACCCTGGTTTTATTTTTTTTTTTTGTGAAATTTTTTTTTGGTTTTTATGGCGAAAACAAAATTACCCAAAAAATTTTTTTTTTGACCCCATAAAACAAGGCTTTTCCCTTTTATGTCTTTTAATTTAATTTTCTGTTGTAAAGTTAGTTTTGAAAGTCCCAAAATATATACCTAGCCCCAATTTTATGCTTCATGTAAAACGGGGGCCTCTTTAAAATCTTTTTTAAAAAATTGTAAGTACAAATATTCAAAAATTTTTTATGGAAAATTTAAGAAAACTACTTTAATTTTCACTTTTTTATGACAATTTTTACATACCAGCCCCACTTTTCCCTTTTGATGATTAGCATCAACATGCATTTAAACATTTGATCTAATAAAACTCATTTTTTCATTATTTTCTAAAAATTTTAAAACCCTATCTTAAACCCCGGGGCCGGGGGTTAAAAATTTATTCCCTTAAAGAAAACAAAGGTGTAACATATTTTTATATATACCAAAATTCTAAATTTACGGTGTATATCCAATTTAAAAGGGAGGGATGGGGCAAAAAACCGAATCTGGTAACATTTTTTGGCCAAAACGAAATGGACACGGTAAAGTAAACAGAAATTAAATTTTTTTCCTATTTTCAAAAATTTAAAAAAAAAGCAAAAACGGTACTAAGGGCATTTTTCTTTTAACCTGCATTAAAATTTTTGCCAAAAGGAAAAGCCCGGGTTTTCTTTTTTTTAGATCATTTGTGAGAATGACAACATGACCTAAAGTTTTTTAAGGGGACTTTTTTGGTTTTGACGGAAAAAACAAGGTTTTTATTAATTTCATTTTAATTTAAAACTTTTCCCCTTTAGTAAAACCTTAAAAAATTTGCCAAACTATTAAAATGTGTTTTTCACTAGAAGGAAAGCAGGTAAAAATAAGATTATGCTACTTTTTAAATTTGCAAAAAAGCACGTGGCCTTTGGTGCATCATTCACGGGAAATTTGGCGTTTTCTCTCATCCCCCATTTTTTAATTTTCTAAATTTTTTTTTGTAATATGTCACGGGGTAAATTTTGGCAAATGGGCTTTTGGGACACTGAATTTCCCAAAAAACCCTGATATAAAAATTATTTTTTGGGAAATTTTTGACATCGACGAACTTCAAAAAAGGGAAACATCATTACACTAGTCAGGTTTGTCAAATTTTCACGGAAAAGATCTTTCCAAAAAGAATACTTTTTAAAGGAAAAAATTTTTGACGAGGTTTTAAGTATAATGTAAAACAGAAAACCGTATGCACTAATACATTTTTTTTCAATTTTTATTTTACAATATATAGTTGAAAATTAAAATTGGTTTTTATTTTCTTTCCCCTTTTTTGCCGGTTTTTGGGCCCCCAAAATGGGACAAAACCTTGCGTTATTTGAACAAAACCCCTTTTTATTTTTCCCCAAACCTTTCGGGTTTTTACACGCTTACAAAGTTAAAAAACCTTTTTAAGTTTTTTATCAATAAATAAAAAATAATTTGCAAATTTTTTAAGTTCCTAAACCGAACTTTCCCGCAAAAGTTTACAGGTGCAAAAATTTCCCGAAAACAAAAGTTTGCCCCAAAACATTGTGGGGTTTCAGGGGGGGTTTTCAAAAAACACAAGCATACGGTTTCCCAAATTTTGTGTTTGAAAATACTGCCCAAAAAGAATATTTATTTTTAATCTTTTTTAAATATATTTTTGTTAGATAAGACAGTTTATATTAAAATAAAACCTTCAATTTGAAATTTTAAATATTAAAAATAACAAAACACTGAAGTTAATTAAAATTATTGTCCGTTTCACTGGTTACTTATGTTTTTAACTGGTGTTAAAAATGAAAACCCCAAATTTTAAAAAGTGCAATAAAAAAACTTCCCTTTTTGTGTTCTGTTATTAAAAAATTCCTGTAAAATTTTTTTTTTTTTTGTAATGGAAAGTCCCTTTTTGAAACTTTTTGTTACCACTTTTTTTTTTTTTTTTATTCCTTTTATTTTTCGGAATTTTTTCTTTGATTGCAGATACTGCAAGTAACCTGAAGTAAAAATCATTTAAAATATCATTAACATATGTACATGTATATTTGTTTTGTATAGCATTAAAACCTACGGTAAACTTAAAGGTATACAAATACAAAAAGTGCACCTTAAATAAAGTAATACAAAGATTACTAGTAAAAATCAGTTCAATTCTTTATGTCATTAATATGCAGAAAAAATGTAATCATGGACAAACCGCATAAATATTCTTATGTACCCACGTAAATAAGATGTACAACATTGTGCAGCCATGTTCATACGATGTACAGAATAGTGTTACCATGTCCGAGTTAATGAGATGTACAGAATAACGTAGCCATGTATGATGAGATGTACAACATTATGTAGCCATGTTCATGTGATGTACATAATAACAAAGCCATCACATGTACAGAATTATGTTACCGAGTTAACGAGACGTACACAGAATATGTGCCCATATTTGTAACATGTGCAGAAAATCATGGCCATGTTAATGAGATGTAAATAACAACGTAGACATACTATGTTTATGAGATGTAAATAATAACGTAGACATACTATGTTTATGAGATGTAAATAACAACGTAGACATACTATGTTTATGAGATGTAAATAATAACGTAGACATACTATGTTTATGAGATGTAAATAACAACGTAGACATACTATGTTTATGAGATGTAAATAACAACGTAGACATACTATGTTTATGAGATGTAAATAACAACGTAGACATACTATGTTTATGAGATGTAAATAACAACGTAGACATACTATGTTTATGAGATGTAAATAACAACGTAGACATACTATGTTTATGAGATGTAAATAACAACGTAGACATACTATGTTTATGAGATGTAAATAACAACGTAGACATACTATGTTTATGAGATGTAAATAATAACAACGTAGACATACTATGTTTATGAGATGTAAATAACAACGTAGACATACTATGTTTATGAGATGTAAATAACAACGTAGACATACTATGTTTATGAGATGTAAATAATAACGTTTATGAGATGTAAATAATAACGTAGACATCATATGTTTATGAGATGTAAATAACAACGTAGACATACTATGTTTATGAGATGTAAATAACAACGTAGACATACTATGTTTATGAGATGTAAATAATAACGTAGACATACTATGTTTATGAGATGTAAATAACAACGTAGACATACTATGTTTATGAGATGTAAATAACAACGTAGACATACTATGTTTATGAGATGTAAATAATAACGTAGACATACTATGTTTATGAGATGTAAATAATAACGTAGACATACTATGTTTATGAGATGTAAATAACAACGTAGACATACTATGTTTATGAGATGTAAATAACAACGTAGACATACTATGTTTATGAGATGTATAGAGAAATGTAGCCATACTTAAGGGATGTACACAATAACGCAACTATGTTTATTATTATTAAGAATAATGTTGCCATGTTAATGAGTGGTACAGAATATCATTATCGTGTTACCGTGATGCACAGAATTACAAAATACATGTATTGGTAAACATTTGAAAAATCTAATTTACCACTAAGGTTTTACGAAATTTTGGTATATATTTACTATACATTGTGAAAACTTCGAATAATTAGATAATAACTTAATAAGACATAATTTATAAATGTTACTTTATATAGAGATGTTGGTTTATTTGTTGTTTTTTGTGTGTTTTTTTTTATTATTTTCATCATTTATTTCAAGCATAGTACACTTATATGCAAAACGAAGATATATAAGAAAAACTTATGATCTAATAATAATGCCGTTATGACCAATATATAGGTAATATAATAAATGGATTCTTACGCGCATCTATACAATGACCGTACAAAGGTATTGCACCGGGGATGCAGAAACACGTGTAAGTTTTTGGGTCACATTGTGCATATCGTCCGTAACATTTCCCAAAATAGCAACTTCCGCCTTGAAGTCCATCTGAAAAGTTCATACAAGTAATCTAAATGTATATGATAAAAGTTGAAACATGAATCCATTAGTATTTTTGTTTTTTTTCATGTTGTTACATCAGTTATATATTTTAAAATGGCAGATATATTCCGAAATAAGAAATAACAGAGGGCAGTACCATTGAGATTTCCTCACTTTTATAACAATGTTCATAAATCTATTTACCCCCTTCACACCCACGACCGATTCTCTGAGTTCCACTCTTGCACCGACAGAAATGAGCATTGTTACAGTCACACATCATGTCCCCCGGACACATTCCCATACTCGTGCAGTTCCCATCCGGCATTCCGTCTATGATAAATAAATATATATTTGATATTGGAGTTACAGTAAGATGTCCGTTAACTTACGTTTATCGAAGAATACTGTGCCATGTAGAACATTTTTCTTATCTTTTTGGATGCAGTACGAAATATCCCAAAATGTCGTTGCTAGAATTTTTACCAAATGTTTTCTACGTGGCAAAGTATTATTCGACTTTTGAAAAACAAGCATATTCTTTAATACGGATATTTTTAGAAACTGCGTTTACTTTTTTTCATTTTTTTGGCCGTCTCTACAACGGAAGTATCTACAATGGAGGTATCGAAGGCTCTCATCAAATAGATTATTACCAAACTGTGAAAGAGCAACCTATAAATGGGGGTGACAAACATCTCCAAAATTTCTCTGCTATCGTATTTATCATTTACCTGGGATACAATTTTCTCCTTGTTGTCTGGAAGACCCTGGTTGACACAAACATACACCGTTGATACATTCAGAATTAGGGTCTTTATCACATATACCATCTTGACATCTTCCACCAGGAGCACCATCTGAAATAAAACATCATTGTTTCCATTAGTGTTTCTGTTATACTATGGGCTGTTCATTTGCGGAGTCAAGCCGCCAGGTCATATACGTACAACGTATTACCAAGCTAAATTGTAAATCTGTAAGTCCAAAACAGAATATCAAACATGTGAAGGCGTAAAGGTGTTCTTAAACACAACCAGGCTAAGCTGACAACAATATCATCTATTTTGAAATCGAAATGCTTTTATAACTAACAACTACATAAACTTTTTTTGACCAAGTAAGATTTTCCTAGACTTGTTTGATTTAAGACTATATATAAAAATAAAATCTCATGTAGAAAGTTAAACAATTACGATAAACCTACTTCTCATACACATTCCGCTGACCTTGGACGAACCTTCACGGCACAGGCACAGTCCGTTAATACATTCCGTCTGTGGGTCATTCGGACACTTTTCATCGCCATCAATACATCGTCCAAGGCATGTTCCATCTGTAAAATTATTTAAAATTATAATTTATGTTTTTGACAAATAAACGTTTTTATCAAATCTGTAGATACATTTTATCATTCTCAACAATCTTGTGAATCTAAATCAGTCGAATCTGTTCCCGATCAGGCCATTACATTACAAACTTCAAAGTTGTTCCAGCCAGGGTATAAGGTATTTTTTTTGCCTTTTTGTTTCTATTTTGTATTAACTTTAAAGTATTCCGCAACTTAACAAATACTTATATTTATAGAGAGTTATCTGTGTAAATCTGTCTGGTTGTATTTCTTATTTCATTTCAATAGTAACTTTTAAACACAACTGATGGTGTTTAATTCCACATTGTAATGTTGAACTAAAACATGCAGACACAGTACTTATCATACACCGTGACAAGTTCAAGGATGCAAACTTGAGTTAAAGTTTGGGATATTTTGAGTTATGAGCAGGACTATATTTATGTGTGGTGAGCAAAGTGAAACTAAATATATTACCAGTGATGCACATCCCATTATTTAGTGTTGTCCCAGGCTTGCAAATACACAAACTTAATCCAGTGCGGGGATTTTGACATACAGCATTTCTGTCTTTAGGACATTTTTCATTATTATCGTCGCATCTTCCTCCAGCACGGCCATCTTAAAGAAAGTATAAATGCACAAATGTTGAAACTAACATAGCTGTATATATATATATACTAGGTTCCAAAAAAAAGTGTGCACTTTGTTTTCGGCGATTTTTGTCTTCTTCTAAAAACTCGAATTCGACCGTCATGATGACTAAGGTTAAACCTAGACTCATCTGAGAATATAACCCGATGGGTTTTATATTGGATCGATGTATTGTGTACATAGGACTAACAATGCCAAATTTGAAAAAGAAACGTCTGCTAATTTTCTAAATATTCAACATTAAAAAGTGCACACTTTCTTTTGGAACCGAGTATATATGTGACAATAGGTCATTTTAATTTTACCTTCAGCGTTACTTTATAATAAATGATACATGGAACCGCTTCCTATGTACTTTAACAATTTGTTAATAAAATACAGTGTGGACCATCAATTTCTTTTGGGGAATTAGCTACAATTTTTTTTATTCAGGAAAGAATGGACTTCACATTGCTTATTATTCCTAACGTTTGTATGACAATTGACAGATATTGTTAGTAATAGATTTTAAATATCAGATATACATGGTGTGTATCATTTCCAGTAAATTACACCTTTAACACGATCAAACATGGTGTTAAAACTTTAGTTTAGAGGTCTCTGACACAAAGACATAACAATTCTGACAAATGAGTGTTGTTGTTGAAGCCAAATAAATAGTAGTATCCTAGATATCTTACGCGCGCACTTTATATTTTGTAAGTTTTATTTATTTCATTGACGAATTTTAGATATATATAATCTTCATTCAACTTACTTGTCATACACAATCCATTTACTTTAGATGTGCCCTGTTTACATTCGCATATACAGTTAGAGGTACCGGGGTTCTTACATTCAGCTTTCAAGTCTTTGCTACACTTGTCACGTCCTCCCCCGTCACACCGCCCACCAGCTGAACCATCTATAGGTTGAAAATCTCATAAATAATAGTTAAAATGGAAAAAGAAACTAGAAGCATGAAATTAGTGTGTTTCATTCTTTTTTTAATTTCATCATTTCTAGAAGTAACCAGAAAATTTCAGCTTTCCCCAGACAAAAGCAACTTTTATGGAACCACAACACCTTGGCGATAATTGTGTTATTTCATACGTGCACTCAATTTCAATGTTTTAGTTTTAATTTGAAACCTGCTTTACAAAGAAAAACAAATAGATATTTATATATTACCTAGCAACAACAAAATTCTAAGAAATAATGATAATAATTATGTTTTACATGTATATATTCGAAAATAAACTTTTTCATTACAAGGAATGTTCAAATACGAATGCATTTAACGATTGTTAATTGTTAATGCATTTAAGCACGTAAAATTTGATTCTCCATAGATTTATTGATTTTTTTATATTTTGTTCCCTCAAAGTATTTACCTCCAGCAGATATACAAAGTTTCAGTCCCGCTTTCATAGTTTTTAGGCAAATAAAGAAGACACTTAAATTTTTCATAACCCAGATGTTTGTCTTCGTTTCCGAAAGTATTTGTTTAGTTTTCGAAGATTTTTTGTCATTTTTTACATGTTTAAACATTAACACACAATCAAACATGGTGTAACATGTTAAAACACTAACACACAATCAATCATGGTGTAACATGTTAAAACACTAACTCACAATCAAACATGGTGTAACATGTTAAAACACTAACACACAGTCAAATATGGTGTAACATGTTAAAACACTAACACACAATCAAACATGGTGTTACATGTTAAAACACTAACACACAATCAAACATGGTGTAACATGTTAAAACACTAACACACAATCAAACATGGTGTTACATGTTAAAACACTAACACACAATCAAACATGGTGTAACATGTTAAAACACTAACACACAGTCAATCATGGTGTAACATGTTAAAACACTAACTCACAGTCAAACATGGTGTAACATGTTAAAACACTAACACACAGTCAAACATGGTGTAACATGTTAAAACACTAACACACAGTCAAACATGGTGTTACATGTTAAAACACTAACACACAATCAAACATGGTGTTACATGTTAAAACACTAACACACAATCAAAACATGGTGTTACATGTTAAAACACTAACACACAATCATAGATGGTGTAACATGTTAAAACACTAACACACAATCAAACATGGTGTTACATGTTAAAACACTAACACACAATCAAACATGGTGTTACATGTTAAAACACTAACACACAATCAAAGATGGTGTTACATGTTAAAACACTAACACACACTCAAACATGGTGTTACATGTTAAAACACTAATACACAATCAAACATGGTGTTACATGTTAACAATCAAGCATGGTGTTACATGTTAAAACACTAACACACAATCAAACATGGTGTTACATGTTAAAACACTAACACACAATCAAACATGGTGTTACATGTTAAAACACTAACACACAATCAAACATGGTGTAACATGTTAAAACACTAACACACAATCAAACATGGTGTTACATGTTAAAACACTAACACACAATCAAACATGGTGTTACATGTTAAAACACTAACACACAATCAAACATGGTGTTACATGTTAAAACACTAACACACAATCAAACATGGTGTAACATGTTAAAACACTAACACACAATCAAACATGGTGTTACATGTTAAAACACTAACACACAATCAAACATGGTGTTACATGTTAAAACACTAACACACAATCAAACATGGTGTTACATGTTAAAACACTAACTCATAATCAAACATGGTGTAACATGTTAAAACACTAACTCACAATCAAACATGGTGTTACATGTTGAAACACTAACACACAATCAAACATGGTGTTACATGTTAAAACACTAACACACAATCAAACATGGTGTTACATGTTAAAACACTAACACACAATCAAACATGGTGTTACATGTTAAAACACTAACACACAATCAAACATGGTGTTACATGTTAAAACACTAACACACAATCAAGCATGGTGTTACATGTTAAAACACTAATACATAATCAAACATGGTGTAATATGTTAAACACTAATACATAATCAAACATTTTACCTATTATACACAATCCGTTGATCAGTGATGAACCAGATTTACACTCACACACTCCGTTCTGACACAATGCGTTAAGATCATTTTTACAAACTTGACCATTGGGTTCTGTACACCTTAATCTTACAGATGAACCGATCGATCGTTTTTTTCTTCCTTGAACTAAAGTCGTTCAAATAAACATGTATCACATGTTCATAATATCAATAATAAAACAAGATAAAAGAATGGTATTAATTGATTCAAATAAAGATTTTGATTATTTAAGAACTAGCCACTTGTTTTCTGTAGACTTTGCAGCCCTATCGTATCTTGTTTTAAAAAATATTTTGTCATAGTCCAAACTTTTAGCTTATATGAACAACTCACTCCACACAAGTATTGGTGAGAATACCTTTAACGTACATTTATATACGCAAATTTCCAATAAACAATTTGAAAGAACTTGTTAAGCTATGAAAAGTTAAGAAAAACTTATTTGGAATACTAGTAGTGGATTCGAATTTGCAACATCTAGCCCTGTGCCAAACAATGATAGTACACTTCACCATTGCGCTTGCTCTAAATCCTTGTGTTCGAATTATGATTACGACAACCAATACAAACAAACACACTTATCCTCGAAAACTGCCAATTTCTTTGGGATATCAATGCAATGATAATGTTTATATATACCAGATCGATTGATAACAATAAAAAATGCCTTATAATGATATCAATATAGGAAGTGAGATTTTTCAATTCTGAAAAAAAAGAGTCTGTAACCCTTGTTACTATTGCGACGTAAAAGAATGTTACAGTTCATACTTAGTCGAAATCTTTTCATTTTTTATTTTAATTAGGATAGATCATATATCATTTTTATAAAGATATGAAAGCAAGCTGACAAGATATGTAAAATGTTCGTTAAATATTGAAGAATGATACATATAAAAAAATCATTACATCCAGGCGGGAATCCAGGTGGAAACGGAAATCCAGGAGGAAATACTGGGGGTGTAAATCCAGGTGGGTAAATACATGGTTCCTGGCAAATATTGTTGGCATTGCACACCGCTGGTGGCGGACACTGTCCATTGATACAGACTACAAACACGAGAGAAACAAACAGTGAAAATATCTTGAGTTTATCATAAATGTCATGATTTTTGTTGACTATAACTTGTACTTGTAATAAATAGATACTCGTTTTAGCTTTCAATCACAAGTAAATGATCTGTACATAAATTATAGCAGCTTTTGTTGCTAAACCGTTGTATTTTAAGCTGATAATTACAATATTTTTTTGCTGATAATTATAGTAAAATAATCTCCATTTTAAACCATCGTAAGTCTTTACAAATCAAGAAGAAGAAAAACAACAACAGAAAATTGGAACATTTTGGCAAACTTGAGAATTGCGACCAACCAATAAAATATGTTCTACGCTCGTTATAAAAATAGACATCTTTTAAAAATTCTTACGTCTTGGTGAACATGGTGGTGAACAGCGCACGTTGCAAACAGAGTTAGTAGGACAGTCGGCGTTAGTGGTACATGGTTCTAAAATATAATTCAAAAGGTAATTCATTAATGTATTCAGCTCACACATTTCCCTTTAACAATGTCAATGATTGATATTATAACACCAATGATAATTGCATTATGCCACGTGATTGTTTTGATATTGCAATCGCAACTTTTTGGGTTTCCAGAAGTTCTGGGAATGATACATCAATCGGAATTTAATATAATGATTGACACGCCGTTTTGATAAAATACTGTGTGTGCACATCCATTTGTATATCTTTTTAAGCAAAGTACAGGCATAAATTTATTGTGTAAGTTTAACTGAAATTTGATTTTAATCTGAACTTTGATTACGTGTAAACCGTTGATGGTTGAAAAATAACAGTTGCAAAATGGTGATTTTTGTAAATGCGTTTTAGCCTTAGGATTTTTAATTTTTTTTTGTATGGAACATCACTACAAATTCAAGGCCATATGACGTTACGTCAGTTCTGGGATCTATTGCCAAGATGACGCAGTTGTGATTTACCGAAAAAAGCGTGGAAGCCTTACAATATTTATACGAAACCGTAATTCTGACAATTATCAAATTTCAACACAAAGTAAACCATAACTATTTTAATTTTTTGCGTTACATTGTGTTTTTCAACAATAACAACAACAACAAATTAGACATGTTATCTTTTGAATAACATTATTGTCATGTAACATATCCCAAACTACCTAAAGTTTGGTGATAAATAACATTTTGTCTAAAAAGTTGAAATGTTATATATATATAGTGTCTTTATACCAGAAATAAAAAAGATGTAAACTAAAAGAGTATATAGCTATATATTTTCTGTCTGTGGATTATGAAATTATTGTTTGTATTGTGATTAAAATGATTTGGTACAGTTTATTGACAGCGAATAGGACATGAACGTAATCATCGGTAACCCTACTAAAAATCACAACCAAACATTTTGTTGCGGAACATTTGTATAATAAATTGCATAGACATTCTTTTATTACAAATCTTCTCAACCAAATCAATTCTACGGATTTTAATTCTTTATAAAATCTCGTCAGATATATAGCTTTTACACTTTTATATCTTTTGTAAAAATAAAGCATAAATTGATATAAAAGGTAAAGAAGTGACACCATTAGTAACAGATTCATCAGTGTGGTACTGTATATAATCATTTACTCTAAAAACAGACATTGGAAATAAAAAATGAAAGATATTCATTTAACATTATTCTTAAAAATCTAATGACCTCTTATGAATGATGAGTAACTCGTTTTCATTTTAGACCACTAGTTACAATCACCTACTAAACATGTATCTACGCCTTTAAAGCTTTACATTCACTAAAAATAATTTGCATTATAAATAACTTCTAATTTTAATGGTGGTTAAGTGTTGACGAATATGACGTTAACTTTAGCCTCAGCTCCGGAGATACCAGGGTGATATTCGGAGATACTCAAAAATTGGATGAAACAAAATGTTGGGGACAAAATAACAAATCAAGAGAGAGAAATCCTATAATATTGCAAGACTACATATTTAAAACTGCTTTATTATGATAATTGTTCATGAAATCATTCTATTCTCTAAAAACAGATGGTATACTTTAGAAGATTGCACTTTTTACAGGAAAAAATGGGCGCTACTTGTAAGTAGTTTATTATTATTATCATAATTATCATTTATACTATAATTTTACTACCAAAACGTTTAGCTCTAGCTTGTATATATTGCAACATAATCTTGGACAAATTACTAAATATAATCCACTTCCTATACGTAAAATAATAATTAGTATCCAGCCAAAGACCAAATATATTTTTCAAGTGTACAGTGTTTTTTACTATTTGGTTTAACAAAAAAGTTTTTTAAGTTTGTAATGACAAATGTACTTACGTAAACATTCAAGTCTGGAAGTGAACATTGGGGGACACTGACACTTATTGACCTCGTCCATTGGTACTGGACCACATATAGCACTGGGACCTCCATTTCCTAATGCACAAGACACTCCGGGATCATCACAATCCTGGCCAAGATTTACTGGTGTCAATTGTCGACGAACTCTTTCAAGTAAATGTTTGCCCCAGTTAGGGGATGAATCTGGAAAAAAGGTTTTGCGTACTAAATATTCGCACTGTGACAATGCCAATTTAAAATAACATCTTTGTCTCCAAAACGTATGACATGGGACTGTTTATAATATATTACCAAAGACGTTATATTTCCTACATTACACTTCTTAAATATTTCATTTTCTAACCAACTTTCCAAATCATAACAGTCTCTTCTATATTTTTGTTAAACCATTAATATTGCAGTCCCTTTCGAGAGGAACTGATAACTTCTGTACATAGCAGAGCATAGGTACAGTGCGAATGAATGACCGTAGAAAGGATTTCACGATCAATCATAACGAAAGTGACATGCACCGTCCGTGAATCGAACCCGGATCACCCGATTCACAATCCAATGCTCTACCTATTGAGGTACCCTGCACACAGTGAACAGTTCTAAACCTTGATATAACCCCCTCCGCTGTATATTGAAAATCGTTTTTACAGAACATTGCAAAGCTTTCGCTGTCGAGTACGGACCCCGTGCTGAGCTATATACAATCACGTGCCAAATGTCACAGGGTGAGATTAACGGTCAAGTTTTAACAGGTCCGAAAAACCATATATGGATCGAAGCAAAAGTTAACAATCTTCACATGCTATAACAAAGTACTAGTATATGCTTATGTCCTTAAAGGGCAACCTAAACACAACTTAACGAAACTAACAGATACCCTCGTCAACAACATTTAAACAGACATATCTTATTCTCCGTGATTTCAGCCGTGTATATACAGTAACGCCGGAATGTGAAAATAACGCACGATTCGTGCAAAAAGTAACGCAGAATTGTGCAATGAATGGCGGATACCTGACAGGATTTCCAACACGGTTAGTAAACTGACCAAACTGAAAAAGGAATAGCCGCATACGGCTACGAAGACATTATACTTTGTCCCTCATCAAGATCATTTCCACGAAATTGTTTTTCGTGATAATGATGGCTTGACCACCGTTTTGATTATGTTGACTTAATACCGTATAATAATTTCGATTTGGTAGGCAAATGACATTTACTAATATTCTTGTGACATAGAAAATTGAAAATAAGCTGATAAAATGTGATTCAAGCCGTTTTTATGAGGTATGTGTCCCTATATACATGTACTAGTATTCTCGTATTCCCCGAGGCTCGGCACTTGGCCCTCTCTTCTTTCTTATTTAATATGCTATTTGTCTTAATCATTATAGTCTTTGCCTCATACCTTTCAGGAGGATCTCAAGATGATGCAAAAAAAGAAAAAAAAAAAAGAGTAGGGACATGGTTTTCAATTTATCAACATGCTAAATCCTTCACATTTCGAAAACTACGAAAGTCATCAATAACAAGTATATTTTCCACTAGGATTCCACTCTTTTCTTACCAAAGATCTTAATTACAATGATATTAGACTAATAACTGGCAAAATTTACAGCACCTTAAACCAAGTCAAACAATGTTAAATGTGTATGAGACAGGGGGCGGGGATAAGTTTACGTGTCTTGTACACACTGTTCTAGCTAGTTCATCAAAAAAAAAATATGTATCAAATTTGAATGCTTTTTGCAATAAAATTTAAATAGAGCACGCATAACTCATTTCACATGGTGTAAATAATTGTTTGCTCTTTATGCCAACTGGAGAAGTTTTATGTCTTTCTAGATGCCAATTACAAAATATGACTAGATAACAACAGGAAATAATTCGGATAATATACTGTATACAATGTTCACATAGCCTGCTGCTACCCTTAAAACCAGTGCAGATCAATTAATGTATGAAAAACTTTTACATCCACTATGCATATCTACTGTAATATTATTTTTAACAATGATCGATTTAAGTTTGAATAAAAAAATGCTTTGAAGTGAACTCATTATTTGTGGATGGTATCGTCACTTACTCGTGTTAAGATTTATCCGATGTATTACATTACTTGCCCACTCATGTATTATGTCACTTGCTCACTCATGTATAATGTCATTTGCCACTCACGTTCCCTGTCACTCGCTATCCCTCTCTCTGCCGTCACAATAAGTAAACCCTCGAAAAAATGAGCCAATCAATAGGCATGGTCTGTAGTGCGTGTTTTCGCGAGTGTTATGGGCAGGAAATAAGTGCATATCGAATTGTTAGTGAAAAAGTGGGAGCAAAGTAAGTCATGCCAGGAAAAGTGAGACTGGAAATAGTATTCTAGTCATGGTCAAAACATGAAAAGGTTATTGTGTCATAGTTTGGGGATCTTTCTGTTGAAAATGTGTCAGTGTTAAATCGTATACAGAGCGTTAACTGGAGTGCAGGTATTAGTTACACGCACTACAGAGCATGCCCATTGATTGGCTCATTTTTTCGAGGGTTTACTTATTGTGACGGCAGAGAGAGGGATAGCGAGTGACAGGGAACGTGAGTGGCAAATGACATTATACATGAGTGAGCAAGTGACATAATACATGAGTGGGCAAGTAATGTAATACATCAGTAGGCAAGTGACAGAAGACATGAGTGGACAAGTGACAGGGAACAAGAGTAGCAAGTGACGTTATTCATGATTGAGCAAGTAATATAATACGTGAGTGAGCAAGTGATATAATACATGAGTGGGCAAGTGACAAAATACATGAGTGGGCAAGTGACAGAATACATGGGTGGACAAATGTTCTAATACATGAGTAGGCGTGTGACAGAATACATGAGTGGGCAAGTGATATAATACATGGGCGGGCAAGTGTTATAATACATGGGCGGGCAAGTGTTATAATACATGAGTGGGCAAGTGACAGAATACATGAGTGGGCAAGTGACAGAATACATGAGTGAGCAAGTAAAATGATACATGAGTGATCAAGTGATATAATACATGAGTGGGCAAGTGACAGAATATATGAGTGGGCAAGTATCATAATACATGAGTGAGCAAGTGATTCATTAAATGAGTGGGCAAGTGACATAATTCATCAGTGGGCAAGTGACAGAATACATGAGTGGGCAAATGACAGAATACATGAGTGAGCAAGTAATATGATACATGAGTGAGCAAGTGATATAACACATGAGTGGGCAAGTATCATAATACACGAGTGAGCAAGTGATATGATACATGAGTGAGCAAGTGATACATAAAATGAGTGGGCATGTTACAGAATTCATGAGTGGGCAAGTGACAGAATACATGAGTGGGCAAGTGACAGAATACATGTGTGGACAAGTGTTACGAGGGCTGAAATTACACATCAGTGACAGTGACAGAATATAAAACATAATTTTCTTCTTACAAATGTACTTCCAAATGCCCATATGCTTAATTTCTCTCAGTTTTGAGGTTCTGTGAACAATTTTACTGAATGTTTTAAGTTTTTCTTCAAGTCGTTCTTTGTTGTTGTTGGTGGTGGTGTTGGTAGTTTCCACTCCAGATCACGACAGTAAGCCACATTTAATTCACCAGAGCACAGTTCATCCACCACATTGTTGTCAAGCAACTTCGCAATACTAGTTGCCATCAATTTCGCAAGGAACTGAAACTT